>NW_024467534.1:600000-896828 GCF_001890125.1 Aspergillus versicolor CBS 583.65
AGCAAGGCATCTACGAACGGGCAACCGGGTCTTGGAGCGAACTAACCCTCACCCTAGATCTAACACGGAGCAGTGGTGGCAGGACTGGGCTATTCATATCGTGTTCAGAGAGTTGGGTTGTGTTTCCTGCTGTGTATGGGGAGATGGACTGAGCGGTATTGCATCCGGCCTGTCAAGCGCACAAGTATAACAAGACACTCGAGGGATTGAGGAAATTCCTCTACGTTGTAGATGAGAGTATCTCGAGATGCAGTATGAGTGGGAGACCAAAAGGGAGTGCATCATGCAGAGAGGCCAACAGGCCTTGGATCGGACGGGTTCGCCGGAGGAGGAGGCACAATTTCCTGGAGACGTGTCAATACATGAAAGCCACTACGTATGTTAGTACTCTTGATTCCATCGGGTTGTCGGCGAGTCAGGTGTGCAGAGGGGAGAGGTCTTGGAAGCAAAGCTCAGCGAGGACAAGGCATAAAGCGGGATGAGGTTATGCTGACGATACTGATCAGAAGATGCCGAATGAAACAGGTATGACACGGGCGTACGTGGAGGTTTGAAAAGGCATGAGAGGATTGGACGTGGTGGGCGTAGGGGTCAGAATGACGCTGTGGCTGGCCGAGTGAGGACAGGACTGCAATGACCTGCTTTGTGCAACGTTCACCATTACTTGCATTTCTTGCATGCGCAGTCCGTGCTTGAGTTGGAGGCTGGGCAAATGATGTCGAGCTTTTGCTGGTCAATGACAACTTGCGCACGCAAGGAGCAAGCCGCTGGACTGGCAGACAGATACAACGAAGGCGAAACGCCATAATATAAGATCCAAATGCCACTGGACCAAGGTACGGCTGAGGGTTTGGGCAGGGACGGGCAAGGGTATCTAACTAAGGAATCCTCCTTGGAGTTGACTGTGTTGACAGACGGAGAGTCAGCCAGAATGACGAGACATCGACGCCACCGGCCCGGCGAGATTGCGCAAGGAGGAGATCTCGGGCTCGACTCGACCATGTGACGGTTGGACATTAAAGAGCTTGTTTGGAGCCTTTAGCTTTCATCCTGGCCGCCAATTTCGCGACGTATTCCCGAACGGGCGTTGAGTGGTTGGGCTGAGACAAGGCCAATCCAGGGCTGCATGGGGCCGCGTAAGGAGGACCAGGATGAGGCAGCATGCCATTATGATGCCATTAAGCTAGTCCATGTGAAGTCGAGTATGAGCAGTTGGCAGCGGCACTGTTACTGTTGTGGTGATCGTTGCCCTATGTGCCGGTCTTTCTCCAGATTTGCTGATGCTCCGGTTACCCACCTGGATGAGACAGCTGGACAGATGAAGAGATGATAGATCTGTGTCGATCGGTCTGCTTCACACTGCACTGACTGTTTCATTGCAGAATCCTATTGCAACCGTGACTGCCCACGGTGCACGACAGATATCCGCAGAGTCGTCTCAAGAGCCTCCTATCCAGGCTGTAACCAGGAAAATCATCGAGCTCCAGATCTCCAGCTTAGCTTTGGTTCAGGAGAACCCTGTAGCTCATCTCCGAGGCTACCAAGCAGTTGCATGACCCCGTCCAGCTTCGAAGGAATCGCCACTGGTCTCCAAAAATTGGCGGATTTAGCCGCTTGGCAGCAGCAATGAACACTTGAGCAGTGAATCTGCCCCTCCCCCAGGTCGGATCTGGTCCATCCTTTCCTGTCAGGAACAGATTGGCATTCGTTGCAAGTCGACTTGTCTTCCGAGCATCCGAAAACAACCCCATTGCGCTGTTAGGGCTGGCTTCACTGGACTGGTCCATCACACTCGTTGCTAACTGCTCTCCACAAACTGCGGGTGCAGCCTTTCCACCCGAATAAACAGTTCAACGTAATTAATATGATTAATATGATTAATTGAAGGAATAAGCTGACGGGGATAGGACCAAAACCGGCGACGGCGACCTCGTCCGCCCAGACTCACCACCACAACTCCCACCACTCACCACCAACAAAGAGGCCGGTGCAGCGCTTTGTGTCCCAGCTGCGGGGGATTAACCATTCACAGCACGGCCTTTACTGCAGAGACCCCAGATTGTCTCACCCGGCATCGCGTTGGGGACTGCGACTGGCCGCCATCCCTGCGGTGGATCCGCCCAGCAGTCCTACCGGCATCGCTTGGAAAGAGAATCGAGAATCGCCTCGCATCTTCATTCTCCAGACAAGGACAAATGAGAATCCGGGGGCGGGCCGGCGAGAGACACGAGCGTTACATTTGCTGCCAGTCTCGCTTCCAGCGTCGAGTCGAGACACCCACTAACCAGCTAAATTCACACTAAATGGGCACTAGACACACGCTAATCCGAGCTAATTACAGGCGAGCTGTTTGGTCCCTGGCTTGTCTGTCTGGTTTCCTCCAATCACGCCCGCTCGCTGTCATTGTCCAGTCCAACCCCCCTCGCCTGCGTCTGTATAGCCAGCCGCTCTGTGACACACACCATCCTCGCCTTCACCCCGAGGCCGTGGTCCCAAGAAAGAGCGATGCGTCCAGCCGGGGCCAAACCCAACCCATGCCAACGCAATCTCCGGAGGCGACAAGCATCCATGGCGATCGCCGGTCGTTATGCCGCCACCAGCTCTGCAAAGCACCAGGAGGACCTGGATCCATGTCCCAAATGTCCTTGATCGCAATAACGCTAATTCTTGATCCAATCTTGCTAAGAATAACATGTCCAGGCCAGAGCTGCCCCTGATTCCTGATTCGTCTCGCCTCGGCCCCGTGTGTGCATGTGAGGTATTTCCTGCCCACCCGCCGGGGTTATATATAGGGCTTTCCTGCTCCTGCTCTGGCTGCTTCTCTCCAGTAGTCAACTCGAACTGGTCCTTTCGTTACACAGCTTCGGTCCCGGGCATTCGTTTATAACCCTTATTTAATAATCAACCACCTATTACAACAACCACAACCACCGGCACCATGAAGTTCTCCGGCCTTTTCACCCTGGCTCTTGCCACTGCTGCTATTGCTACCCCGGCCAAGCGTGCCGACTCTGCTGCCGACATCATCGACAACATCTCTGCTGAGGTCGACAAGTTCGATGCCGCTGTCAGCGCCTACAAGGGCGGCCCTGCCGATAAGACCCTCGCTGCCTCTGACGAGCTCATCAAGGTCATCAAGAGCTCCGTCGAGCAGGTCAACAGCGGCCCCGACCTCTCCAACTCCGACGCCCTGGCTCTCACCAGCCCCGTCCAGGACCTGACCGACAAGGTCGAGGGTGTCGTCGAGAAGGTCATCTCCGCCAAGTCCGAGGTCGTCAAGGCCGGTGACGGTGGCAAGGTCAAGCAGGCCCTTAGCGACCAGTATGACGCTGCCGCCTCGCTCGCCGAGGCCCTCTCCTCCAAGGTCCCTGAGGCTCTCTCCGACATTGCCGACGAGCTCTCTGCCGGTATCACCGATGCCATCCAGAAGGGTGTCGACGCCTACAAGGACGTCTCCGACTCCGACGGCGGCGACTCTACCTCTTCTTCTTCCTCTGCTGAGCCTACCGAGACCTCCACTGGCTCCTCCACCGAGACTGCCACTGACGAGCCCACTCCCACCTCTTCCACCCCTGTGATCCCCACCGGTGGCTCCGAGCCCACTGGCTCCAGCACCCCTACCAGCTCTCCCACCGGCTCTGCCACTCCCCCCGAGTTCACCGGCGCTGCCTCCAAGCAGAGCTTCTCCCTCGTCGGCGGTGCTCTTGCTGCCGTTGCCGTCGCTGTTGCCGTTTAAGCAACTGACCTAACGACTGCACGCATGTATGGCTGAGAATGAGAATGGGAATGGGAATCCGAAGGTATAGGACAAAAGCCATGTCTGACGCTTGACGATGGGATTTAATAATTGAATCAATTAAAGGCTTTCTTGCTTATACTTTATGCTATGTACATTTTACTTCTCTTCCTTGTCTGGTCCTTCTCCCTTCTTGGGGTTGGTCGGCATATATTGATTTCTTTTCCTGGATTGGATTGGATTGGATATACTATACATCCTAGTAATACTGTAGCAATGCCTGTATTGATATCGAATGAACTTGACTTGACGCCTTGATATTGCATGTCCGGTGTAGTTGACTCTTCTGTCGATCTGTGATCGTCGAGTTTGTTTCATGTCCCCACGGATCGACACGCCTCAATTTGCGTCAACAATCACAGATCCCCTGCAGTTTCACAGAGGCAGGTGGGCATCCACCGTAAGTCCAGTCAACAGAAGTATCCAATGTCCTTAATCCGATCAAGTTGTCGAAATATTGAACATTGAATGCTGCCCCCAATACCCGGGGAGACCCGACCCGAACTGAAACGCCAATATTTCGATTTGACCACCTGTTTGAGATATAAAGATCCAGCTGACCTTCTATTCAAGACAAGGTAAAACGCCGGCTTGACTAACTTTGTGAATCAGAGTTTACTTCTTACATTTGGCGGGTGATCTTAATTGCGAGTTTGTACAGAGTACCTCCAGTCGCCTATTGCGGCATATTCAGTTGGGCATGTTGGGCTCAATATAGCTAGGGCCTTTAAGTTGAGGTTTATTCATGTCGTCAGTCTTATACTCATATGTACGCAGTAATATAAGGGTGGTCTCTGCAGGACTAATCTTTAACTTGAATATAGGCTCGAAGGACGATAGTGCCACCAAGTACCTATGCTTGCACGTGCAATTAGCACAGCCCAAGACACCCAGAGAAAGGACAAATTGAGCCTCAGCATTCTTATAATACTTTCCAGCTGGTTATTTCAAGGAGTATAGGGTATTTTATCCCCTAGAATACAGTCAATGTCAAAATAAATGATGCTCTGCGCTCGTTGGTGTCTTCATAGGTTGACAACCCTTCCTCGCAGGAGAAACAAAACTAATATAAACCGACAACAAGTCTGACATAGGATATTCCCTCATGTAGCGTTCAATATCCATCAGCTTGTCCATCTCCACGCCCACTTCTTCAGGTTTCTTGACATTTGGATCGCCTCCTGCCCATCCGTACTTTGAGACATACAGCTTGCTCTCGTACATTTCTCGCGCCAACCAGTCAGGCGCTTCACCAGAATCGAACTCCTTGCCTACCTGGACGACAAGTTTAACTCCGTTGATGTCAGCCCACAGCTTCCAGTATTCCGCGTAACTCATAAGGCGGCTGCATCCTAAAATTGCAGTGCCGGGCGGAGCACGTATTAGAGCTTTAAACAGGTGTCCTGTATTGGTCTGGCATGGATCCAGGGAACTGGCTGGTCACCAAAGCCTGCTGTGACATGCAGGACAAAAGAACCATCAGGCTGTTTCTCCGGTCTCTGCATTGGGCTCCATGTCGGTGATGACAAGTGCTCTCCTTCCGCTCAAACTTTCGCATTTGCGTATTCTGCTGAACCGCCGTGTTCTAACTGTCTTCGACGCGGACTGCAATGCTCTTTGACGCAACAGAAAAAAGATGACGGAAAGCAGATTATGAATCTCAGTGGCTCGGAAGACACACCATCGTTGGCACCCCAGAGCCCTATCCATATAGCGAGTCGGTCCAAAACGGAAAGACACTATATTGCGGTTTATTTCAGGTTGCTTCACCCTTACTGGCCCTTCATCCATCAGGGTTCCTTCAAAGGATTAGACGAGTCACCCTTGCCTGTCCAGTCCATGGTTGTCATCGGTTTCTGGCTGAGCAACGAGGGAGGTGGGCAGTCGCGAGCTATGCTTGCCCGATACTGCCAGAATGACCTCCCTGCTTACGTCTGGGTAAGCATCGAGGAAATCAAACGATTCAACTTTGCTTTATATGAAGTTTGCACGGCATATAGCTGTGGCGTACCCAACAAAATTGCGGTATCAAAGAGGGGACTTCGGGCACAGGATTTAGAATTTCCATTACCAAGGAACACTCCATTATGGAACGCTACAAGCAAGGCGGAATGGGTATCTGCAGCGACAGAGGATGTGTACTGCCACAACTTCGATAGTATTTTGGAGAACGAATGGTTCTCCAAGTCAGCGCATGTCTTGGAGGCGCTGGATACGGCTTAGTCTGTTTATGGCGAAGTTCTTTCATAGCAGATTATCAGTATAGTTTTGACAGGAATAGATGACTGCGTGATCCTCGAACCACTTGCTTGTTATTCCCGCGCCAGTGTCGACAGTGCCAACCATTGTTGTCACTTGACTCACTCCCGAAAGCTGAGAGCAACCTGAGTCATTCAGGCGAAGATGGCGTGCTGGGCCAACCTGCCTGGCTTGTTCCTTACTTCGGATACTATGGAAGGTTCTGGCATTGTTCAACCTGACAGTTGTCGCAACGAGTTGGTTCATCTCGAGTTTTGGAGGACATGTGTTCAACAGCGCCCACCTAACACAACCTCCTTTACTGAACCGGTAGTCTCAGAAGGACAGAGAAAGGGGTCAGCTCTCCACGGACAGACAGGCAACAACTCCTAGTACAACAGAAAGGGATAGAGAGTGGCTCAGCCACCTTGAACACCACAGCCACTGGCGGCTCAACACGTGGCTTGAACGAGAAAATGCCGCAAGATGGAGTCCAACAGTTTGATGACTCTCCGTTTGTTCCCCGTTTGGTGTGGCTGACGATCAGACATCATGTGGCTAGTGAGGGGTAAGCTGCACCCGATTGGACGGCGGCCTGCGGACCGAGCCACAGCACCAGCCCCTGTGTGGCGCCAAGCGTGACATGTCACTGCCTCAGGCACTATTGTTTCAGTATAATCACCACCACCTTAGATGGAGCACTTCAGATGGAGTATATTGGCTGCCGTTGGAGCTGAAGTGGTTCTGTGTATTATCCACACTTCCACAGCAATATGTGATATCACCTTCAACAGTCCAGCCCCTACAGTTCGTGCCACAGGATCCAAGCCACAGGGGGGCTGTTGGCACCGTTTTATGCTGCTGCCTAGCTGTTCTGCAAGTGCACATCTCGATCAACACTCTCTAGCCACTGCGACTATTGACAGGACTCCATTCCATGGTGGATGTACCCGTCCTTAGCGCCGGGCTTGCATCCTGGCCGTCGCACCGCGCTGTTTCTCGGCGAATGATGCTGCTCGCCTTGTAAGGCCCGCTGGCTGGCTAATTTCGGCTCTGCGGGTTTGATAGCAGCCTGGACGACTGGAGCAATCACCATGGAAAGCGATGGATCAAGTGGATGATTCAATATGCGTGTCTGGCTCCGGGTGTCAGGGGTCTTCTGCCAGAACTAAAGGAGTGAGGCTGGTGGGTGCATATATGGGGCCTGAAATCAGAAATGCCCCTCTATCGCATATTCGCATTATTTAAAGCGCGTGGTCGTCCAACTTCAGCTCATCACTCATCTCATCAAACTTACCTTTCCACAATCCCCCCTATAACTCAGTCAACATGTCCTACTACGGAGAATCAAGCGGCTACTACGGCAGCGAGGGTCGCCCTCCATACAACCCCGGCTACGAACGCCCTCCATACGAAAGACCTCCATACGAGCGACCCCCTTACGAAGAACACCGCGGCTCCCCATACCAAAGACCACCATACGAAGAACACCGGGGCTCGCCGTACGAGCGCCCGCCCTACGAAGGGGAGCGCAGCGGTTCCTACGACCGCCCCTCTGCTCGCCCCCCACACTACCCCCCACCCCCTCTCCCCTACGGCTGGGTCCAGGAATGGGAACCCAGTGCGCGCCGCGCGTTCTTCGTTGAGACTGCCACTGGTCGGTCTGAGTGGACGCTTCCTGCCGAGGCTTCGTATGGCGAGCAGTCGCGTGGTGGTGGTGAACCCTATCCTCCTCCTGTGCCGGCTGGGTATTCGTCCCATGAAGGTGGATATCCACCTCAGTACCCGCCTCAGTATCCTCCCCAGGAGGGCTATGGTGGTGGTGAATACCCTGAGGAAAAGAAGAAGAAGAGCAGCGATGCAGGGAAGTATCTTGCTGCGGGTGCGGCTGGGTTAGCAATTGGTGCTGTTGGCGGGGCAGTTTTGGGTCATGAACTTGGTATGTCCTCTCTTCTTGATTAGATTTCGTTTGCTTGATGTCGGTGTGGTTATTGTATGGTGCTAACTGTGTAACAGCTGAGAACAGTGGAGACGAAGGCTCTGGCTCTGACCATGAAGAGGCACATTACTCTGACGATGGGTCTGACTAGGTGGGAGACTGCGGGACTTTTACTGGGGGTATAGGGTTTTGATATAGCGAGATATGCACTGTTCAGATAGGGATTTGTAGGAGCGTGGAGCATTATGGAGGACATCCCTGTCGATGTCTTTGTTTCTATCTACCATGTTAGTGGCTCAGTTTATACATGTAACTCACCCATCCATTCCAGTGTGGTGCCAAGCAACTAGGAACTCTCTTGTCCACTATCTGAGGATGCCCTATCCGAATCCACCACAGTAGGAGCCGTACGGTAATAGGTAGGCGTATTCGACCGACCCCCCCTCAGCACCTTCGCAATCCACTTCTACGGCCGAATTCTAAACTACAGCACCACAGCCTTGAGAGTCGTCTCGTTCTTTTCAAACGTCTGGTATTGAGAGCTGAAGTATTAATCGATCTTCAATACTTCCATATGGCTTTAGACAAACGTGGTATATACTAACATGCAAATAATATAAAAAGAAGATAGCAGACAACACCGTTCAAGCAGAGCCAAACACGAACGAGGGATACTTCGCATCAGCCTCCTCTACCAGTTTGGTCTTATAGTTCGACAAACCCCCCAGGAAGAACGCACTGTACTTCTTCTTCCCCTCAACATTGTTACTCTGGATCCACGACTTGACACTGTCAAACACCGTCTGCTTGGACACAGCCTGGACAGTCTCATCCCACTGCTCCTGCGGCTTTGGCTGTGCCTCAACGACAGTGCCGCCCCTCTTGACACTTTCCTCGACCAGCTCAGCAACAAAGTCTCCTTGAACTTCAATTGCCGGAGGGATATTCGCAAACGGACCCCCAGGGCCAGAAACGGTGAAGAGGTTCGGGAAGTCTGCCACACTGAGGCCGTAGAGAGCATTTGGTCCGTCCTTCCATGCGTCAGTCAACTTGCGTCCATTGCGGCCGGTGATATCAATCGTTCCATATGCGCCATCCACGGCGTCATACCCGGTGGCGTAGACAATAACGTCAAATTCCAGCTCCTGGCCGTCTTGGAGCTGAAGGCCGGTCTTGGTAAGTTTGGCAACGGGGTTACTGGCAATATCAACCAGCGCCACATTCGGCTGGTTAAATGCTTCATAGTATCCATGTGCGCAGAGTGGACGACCACCATATGCGCCTTCTGGCTGTAGAAGCTTTGCAGTCTTTGGATCTTTGACGATTTCTGCAATTTTACCACGGATAAAAGCCGCAGCAGTCTCATTCGCCTCAAAGTTGGTTCCGAGATCAGCAAAGGATTCAAAGAAGAAGCTGAATCCTCCGCCCTTATTCCAGAGCTGTTCGTATACTTCCTTCCGCTGTTCGGGCGTGGCTTCAAGAGCTGACTTCTGGCTCTCATTGTATCCCATAGCGTATAGGGACCCGAATACCGTTTCCCACAGGCTCTTGTGATTCGCCTGGATCTTCGCCTTTTCGTCATCTGGTATCGGCCGGTCGTTGACGGGTGTTATATACTGCGCCCGTTGCTGGAAGACGGTAAGCTGCTTGGCCTTTGAATGGATCGTAGCTGCAATCTGGCTCCCAGACGGGCCAGTCCCGATCACAGCAACACGTTTGCCCGTGATATCGAGATCCCTAGGCCAGCGCGATGAATGGAACGCCAGACCCTGGAAGGTATCCGCATCTGCAATGGCATATTTAGGCAGATTAGGCCGACTGAGAATCCCCAGCGCACCCACAAAATACGTCGCCGAGAACCTCAGCCCTTTATCAGTCGCGATATCCCACTTATTCCGCTCCGCATCATAATGCGCCGAGACGACATCATTCTCGAAGATGAAGCTATCGTAGATCCCCGTCCGCTGCGCCGTATCTTTAATCTGCGCTTGCACTTGCTTCGAGTTCAAGTAGCGGTTCGTCCACTTGGGTTCCCCGTTGTCGGAGAATGTATACACCCAGCTCTCGCTGTCGGATTGTGCGCCAGGGTACTGGTTCCAGAACCAGGTTCCGCCGATGTCGCTTCCCCTGTCGATGCCGACGACATTGGGGAGATTCAGTCTGTTCTTGAATAAGTGGGCGAGGCGCACGCCGGCGAAACCGCCTCCGACGACGACGGCGTCGACTTCTCTGATATCGATGGTCATGGCGGGTTGTAGTGGGATTCTGTTGAATTAATCCAATTCTATAGACACATCAAGCTCTAGATATAGCCCTTCAGAGCTCTCACCCTAGATCTCTCGCCCGAGAGCATGGACTGCTGCAAGCTACAGTGGGGGTGAATATCGCCATCGGGCCCGTCATTGGCATTATCCATGGTGCAATCAAGTCCTGCAGGAGAGGGATGTGAGAGCGAATGATGGCTAGGAATCAACTGGGAGGTTCGTCTGAAGTCCAGTCTAAAATTTAAGAACTCGTTCGCTCTTCAATAAAGCGAATTGCACCATCTTCACATGGAGCTATGGCCTTGTGTTGTTTAGATAGGGCAAGGAGCCCCGCGATCAAGAGGAGCAAGAGCAATATTGCGCAAATGGATAGGCAAATTACGGGAGATCCGCACCGGAGATTATTTAGTCATTTTATCTGAGGTAGCACGCTCAATGTTGAAATGGTAAGGTTCGTGGGCGATTGTTGATATCCGCCCTGGATGGTGTGATCTCTACCCCCGCAACACCAACAAAAACAACATCCAGACACTGGTTCTTACTGCTCAAGCATCCCATGCCCAGGATATTGCGTGCTGCGGCCTATGCAGTGAGCGTCTCGGCCGAACCCTTGATCTGATTCCATTGACGATTAACGCCTGTGGTATAGGTGACGTGTCATCTATGCTGGAGTAGCTTCTTAGCAGGTTCATTTCACTAATTAGCTAATAAGTGGTATATTCATCAAATATTTTAATTATACAGAGAGTGAATGGTTGTGTATGGTGTATAGTTGTCTGCCTGTTTATCACCTGATGACGTCATGCATACCCCGCCCTCCGTCAACTTCTTTCCAACACTCCAACAACACCACCAACAACAACAATAAACAACACCCAAAATGCCGAAATACGTATGCAAACCTAAAGCTTTTATCAACGATCTGCATTCTGACACCATCCAGACCGCAATCATCTCATACAACAGCCGCGAAGCCTACCAGCAGCACGGCAGCCAGATCGAGCAGATGTGGGAGCCCCCCTTTTCTTCCCTCCCCCACTGCATTCTTCAAATGAGTCAGTCTAATTAGTCTATCCAGAGCAAACGATCTGTTCAAAGCAAAGGGTGCTACCGAGCAGACCCCGTTCTTTTCCACCCGGAGCATTCCCCCTTCTCATAGGACCTCGTATGTCAAGCTTTTGAAGATGGTTCGAATTCTTACTGATGATTTTGCCAGGTTTGTTCTGCCTGATGGTGCATCCGCAGATGAGCTGAGGAGCGCTGCTCTGCCGGAGGGCGTGAGTTGTCAGATTAACGAGGCGTGAATCCTGGGTACATAGCTTATGTAGATACTACAATCTATTTCATTTCTCTACCGTGGTGGACTTGTAGGATGGTCCAGTATCGACCTGTGTATTGTAACTGCGTTTTCTTTGTAGCAATTGAATGGCCAATACTTACAGGAATACCGCGGTAATGGAAAGGATATTGAGTTCATGGTATTAAATACTTGATAATGTAATGATAGTTGAAACAGTGTCAGAGGCCAGTACTATCTGTCAAGTAATAGATGTAACAGCAAGATTCGATCCCGGTTTGCATAGAGTATCCATACAAAGACTATTCAAATGTAGTTGTTTCACTATGGAGTGAACCGTTGATTCCTTGCTTTTATATACTAGGTATTGTACTAACAAAGGCTACACTGCTTTACTCCTTGCTGGTACGAGATTCCTTATTCAAGAATTGTCCCAGTTACACATACATGAAAGAAACTATGGCCCGCTCACAGTCTACCAAGGAAAGTACTCAGAGATACATTATGTCAAAGCAAATAAAGAAAGTCAAACAGACCCTTTGCCCATTGAGCAGAGTATTAGAAGGCCACATCTAGCATCAAACCTCATCAATATCTCAAGCAGTCTCTCCCGACGTGCCGGGGTCTTAAGTACTATGTAATTCGACACCTACACTTTCCTAGCACAGTACAAAGCCGGGACAAGACACAAAGCATAAAGGCTCCACAATGGCATTGGGCTCGTACAAGCCCACCCAACAATGCGGGAACAGCTACTGCAAGAAGTACCTGCTACCACCAACCCACTACCCCCAGGTCTTCGGTACCTACTTCCCCTACCTCCCCGGGACAACCTTCACAATGCTAATCAGCGAGCTGCTATCAGAAGCCAGCATCGCAAACGTCTACTGGGGAACAGGGGCTTGGTTCGTCCTCGGCTTGCCCAAGGTAGGCGAGGACACGCAGTTCATTATCGCGGATGGATTGCTGGATGCTGCCGCCAGTACAATTACAGCGAAAGCTTATATCCCTGTCTGTCCGGCTGGACATGGCTGTCCCATCATGAAAGGCCGGAATGGCGCTGTGCCGGATTTGCATTTCCATATTAACCACTACGATGCGTGTCTCACGCTTGATCTGTTTGGCAAGTCGCGGTTGGTTCCGGCGTTGCCTGAGTTGAGGCTTGATGTGCCGGCTGTGGATGACCCGACTTTCACACTGGCTAGTAGTTTCCAGTGGGGGGTTAGAGAGAGAGGTACAGGGCGTGTGGCTGCGTCAGGGCCGGGGCGGTTTGGGACTCGCTGTACGCCGTTCTCTGAGGATGGGCCTGCAGTGCAGATACTTACCCCTGCGGCGGTGGTAGATGCGTTGGTTTATCTTTGCCTGCGGCATTTTGGGAAGGGGGCACATTGGATTACATGGGCAGATGGGCTGTTTGGGCTGGGAGTTCTCTATTCTGATGCTGCGGTGTGTGAACAGCCTGTGTCGAAAGATGTTAAGTCTGGATATAAACATGACCATGTCGTGGCTTACGCTGTAGCTAGTAATGGGATTCTTGTTGAAAAGTAATGATATTCTGTACTGATGTGTTTCGGCTGGTAGTACCTGATAAATAGTTGAACTGATATAAATAGCTGACAGAAGATATCAATGTAACCATTGCTACCTCCAACACAAAATCTGGCCATGCATCAGGCCAAACCAGCCATTCTCCTCCCTCACCCACTCCCTCCACCCCCTGGCAATACCCTCAAGATCCTCCTTCCTCGCAAACCCCCCATCCACAGCCCCCTCACTCAGCCCAGAACTCTCCATCCTCTTCGCCATCGACTCCCCCCAGTACTCTCTTTCCTCAGGGGTACTAAAACACCACGTCCCCGCACTCCTCTCAATCCTCTCTCTCTGAAACCCCGCCTCAACAGCCCAAACATGGATATACCGTCCAGGATGCGGATGCCCCCTTTTAGCTCTGCCCATTTTCCCCGTCAACTCAAGCCAGCCAGCTATCCCTGCATTCTCAGGATACCACGACATCGAATCCGACTCGCGCACAGAAACAACACCCCCCTTCTTCACAACCCGCCGCATCTCACGCAGCGCTTGCACGGGGTCCGCGATATGCTGTAGCACCTGATGCACATGCACAACATCAAAGGACTCATCATCGAATTCCAGCGCGTGCACATCTCCAACGCGGAAGTCCACATTCGCATCTAACCCTCTAGCCTTTGCAAGAGCGCGAGCCTCGTCCAGCGGGTCAGGTACATATTCAATACCAGTGACATGTCCGTTGGGATTACCGGCAACGAGTTGAGCGAGGTCAACTGTGATGCTTCCCGGCCCGCAACCCACGTCGAGGACTTTGAGGCCCGGCTTGAGGTGGGGAAGGAGATGGGGGGCGGAGTTTTGGGCGGTGCGCCAGCTGTGTGTTTTTAGGACGGAGGGGGCGTGGTTTGTTGTGTATGTAGTCATTTTATTTATTTTATCAAGGAGTTGTAGGTAGAAGGAAGAGTTATACATGGGCTGGGCTGTGCTTAACTTATAATTTATATGCGGCGGGGCGAGTCGGAGTTCCGACACTCAATACCCACAATTATATCAACCAAATACATCATGTCCTATGGCTATTTGTTTGATTTATGTTGATTTAACATCCATGCAAATGCACACAAACACTAAACAGAAACATCCCAAACTCATCGACACTGCCCACCCACCGCTCAACCCTGTCTCTTCGCGCCCTCGACCCCGTCTCCCCCGACCTCCACAGCTCCGAAATCTCCATCATCCCATCCTCCCACTCATGTAAATACTTATCATACTCTCTATCCCAGGATTCACGAGACCGCGCCTCCCAAACCCCCCGACCCTCAGGCAACAGAACACCGCGCAGCTCCTCCGCCACGAAATTCGGAAGCGAGTGCTCGGCATTGTACAAGCTGCTGAAGAGGTACATGACGTATATGGCACGGCGCTTTGTAGATGCCACGATCCAGGACTCCCAGGTTGGTCTTGAGCGGGATAGCTCCGAGCTGGAGAGGAGGCCGTGCCGGGCTGTGCGGAAAGCCAGTTCCATGAGTGTTATCATGGTCTTGTCTGTTACTAGACCTTGTCCTGGGGAGAAGTAGAGCAGCAGGGAGTAGATGAGGTAGGCTTGGAAGGTGGATAAGTGGGTTATATCAGGGAGGTTAGGGTCCTATATCAGTATTAACTATTAAACTATCGGTCACTGGTGTTGATTGGAGAGATACCTCAGACGCTAACCGGTCCATCTCTTTCTGCACCGTCTGTACAACTATCGCCTCGCTGCCTGGTGCAGCTTGCATCCACATCCGGACGAGCGTGAAGCAGTTCGCCAGTGCAAGAGGTGTCCTCTCCAAGGCTTGGGTGTGGTGGATTATCGGCGGGATATCACCGTCTCGGACCATGCGACGGGGGTAACTGCTCAGGACTCGGGAGATATACTGCAAGGTGAACGGATGATACAGCTTAGGCACCTCCTCTCCCAGCGGCGGGAGAATGTACGGTCGAAGCCAGCGGTCGCGGATCTCGTCTGCTGCATGATTCGGGACGAGGTCTGTGGCTGTAAAGTCGAGTTCAGGCTCATTATCCCGTTCTTGTCGGCTTGGAGTTGGTAGTGCAGTTCCAGTTCCAGTTTCAGGGCTAATTAGGGTATATGATTCAGCATGCAGACTGGGATCTCCCGGTGGACTGGATATAGAAGCAATAAAACTGTCCGGCTGTGGTATCGGGGTGGTGTACTCGCAGACCCGACCGAGCGAGTTGCACCGGGCGCAGACAGGCCGCTCAAGATTACATCGGACCTTTGATCTGGTGCAGCTCGTACAAGCCTTCTTCCGCGGTGGACGCTGTTGCTTTCGCTTCATGTTGCAGTCGGTGTTGCAGTGTCGGTGTTAAGAGATGGAGGTCGGAATTCCGACAGAATGTGGTCTGTGCATTCGCCACTTAAGATATCTGAATAATCTGGCATTATACATCAAGTAGGAACATGGAATGCATCAAACGGATAAAACGCCGATGAGTCCAGATCCAGCCAGTCTGTCGTTTGCCAGCCATCCAACATACTAGGCCCGGCCTGGAGGGCGAATTCTGCAGCTGGAATCGCCATTTGCTCCGAATAAAGGCCATTCTCATCAGGCTGGTATTCATTCTGCGGCCTGCTAGAAGACATACGACTGCAATTCCGTATACTCTGCTGCTGCGCCTCTGAGTGCAGTTCCTCGAGGATAATGCCATACCGGTGACTAGACGGTGCAGCTGAGTTCCCCTGCAGAAGGCGTAGTCGGCAGTTTTCAGCCAGCTCGTACAAGGACCTTGCTTCTTGGTCTTCCTGAGGCCTGGATAGACTGTGTGCATTCTGCTGGATCTCCCATACATAGACAACCGCCAGGGCACAGAACAGGACATACTGCGTCCACCAGAAGGAGTGGAACAGGTGGTCGTCGTTGGCCATATTAATCACCAGCTCCAGCGTCTTTCTCGCAGCGGACAGACACTCGTTGACTCTGTCCTTCACCTGCTGGTCGCTGAAAGTGTTTCCATCCCCTAGTAAGAAAGGCCGCGTCGCATGAATCACCGCATGCAGGTACGCAAGACTCAGCGCCGTAGCCTCGCGCCGGAAACTGGGGATTAGGGTCGAAGGCTTCACTGTGCCGAGATGGGGAGGCAGCTCTGAGTGCCAGGTATGTAGTTCTCGAACGAGACAGTGTGCTGCTGCTGCTCGCTGTGGGTTTTGCCCTTCATCGACGCGGTATACTTCGCGCGATATCCGTCCGATGATCTTTGCGACTCTAAACAATCAGCTGTTGTTCCAGTTCAAGCACCATAGAAGCATACTTAGCGTGAAATATCAACGAGATTATATGGCTTTCCTCATTTGCTTCAGTCGTGGAAGGACCATATGTTTCCATCTCCTCGTCGTTCACTGTATCTGGGAAGTCCTGGTCAATCTCATCATCATGCAGCAGACGCGGCCGCCCAAAGACCACGCTCAGGTATTTGTCAATCGCATACGCCGTCCAGAACACACGCTTCGCACACTGGTGGGTAATATAGTCCGACCGCTCCCCAAACGACGTACTCGGCTGTCTATGCTGCCTCCGGTGAAGGCCCAGCGACGAGATAATCTGATACGCATTCCCAAAGGTATACCACGCCTTATTCATGCGCGACGTCTGCAGCAGATACAGCACCTGGATAAGTCGAGCCTGGGCCGACTCAAGGCGAGGAAAGCCCATTTCCGAGTCCGTGAGGCCCATGGCAGCGCAGAACAGGGCGTCGCTTTCTCGAAACGCGCCGGGGTCGAGATCGTGCGAGCAGCCGTTTTCGATCTTGAGTTTGCGGAACCTTGCTATTGCGAAGATGGTGAATATTATCGCGGCTCGTGGGTTTCCAATCGATGTTGTTACTGCGTATTTGTGCGCGCTGTTCCTCAGCATCGTGGCTAGCCAGCTTTCTGCTGTCTGTCGGTGCAGCATGCGGTATGTCACGACGCAGGTGTCAAAGTAAAAAGCGAATAAACGGTGCGCGGTCTCTTCGTCAGGGAACACCTCATTGCATGTTATATGTCCCTCTGAGTAGAATGGTCTGTCCCCAGCAGACGCAACAAGCTGGTTCCGCTCGGCATCATTCGAGCCATAGCAGACAGAATTGCCCCGTTCGGCAGAGAGTTTGCTCCAAGCTCTATGCAGAAATGTCAAACCGGACGTGAGATCGAAGTACTGTCCTTCTATGACCAGTTCAGACGCTGCCCGCCGGTCGGACGCTTCATGCTCCGTGGTACCGGTAGGTTCCACAGAGTATGCAGAGAGCGACTTGCCAGTGGAGCTTTCGTCTGCTGCAGCATGCTGGCTCCCCGGCGTCAACGCCAGCGGCACACTCGAGGCTGGTGGAGTCGGGGGTCTGCCACGGCCATATCGACTTGCAAACGTGCAGGCCAGTCTGCGCCTAGCACAGGTGGTACATGGCAATGTCCCAGAACAGCGGATTTTCTTTGCCTTGCATGCGTCGCAGGCCCGGCTGACTTTGGGGTCTTTTCTCCGGTTGGATACGCCTTCGATATCTGGGGATGGATCGTATGACCGTTTGGGGGTGGACGGGGCAGCTGGGGAGTTCATGGCTGTTAAAATCCGGTGTATCCGGAGAAGTGGATTGGAATGAGGAGAATCAGCGGAAACCACGGAATTTCCCCTAATATATCATTGATATCAGGGATGATTTGCCCCAGTCCCCACTTCTTGGAGAACTGGACGGAGATTCTCCGTGGATATGGAGACCGGAATTTGGTGCTCTCGTTTGGAGATGTTTGTCTGAATAAAAGTCTATTGTCTATCATTCTTAAATATTGATTAAGCAACCTTGCTCAGCTGTGAAGCAGCAACAGCAGCATGGATCTCCTGCTCAGCGCCCTCCTCCAGAGGCAGCAGCGGCGAGCGCACTGTGGCGTGGGATAGGATACCCCGGGCCACCAGCGCATGCTTCAGCGCAACAGTGCCCTCCATATGCGAGCCACGGTGATAGACACTCTTCGTCACTGGCAGCAGTTGATCATGAACCGCCCTCGCCTTCTTATAATCCCTTTGCTTGCCCGCCTCAATCAACTGCAGCAGCAACTCCGGCGCAATATTGCCATACCCAACCAAGAACCCATCCACATCAAACGACGTATGCAGCAGATACTCATCATGACAACTCAGAATCTGCAAATCCGGCCTCTCGCGCCTAATCACCGGAATCTCCGTATCCCACCGCCTCATATTCCGCACCCCGTTCTTCATCGCAAACACCCCCGGCAGCGCCGCAATATCCAGCATCGTCGCCAGACTATACGTCGCCTTCGTGTTGTCTGGGTACTGGAACAGAATCAGCGGCAGCCCACTGACTTCATACACCCGCCGATACCGGTCCTGCGGCGCCCCGGGCTGGTATCCGAACCGCAGCCAGCCGTGCGATGGGTACAGCAGGCCTGCCTTGGCCCCGGCGTCTTTGGCACGCTTTGCTTCCAGGGCGGCGACTTCGGTCCCTTCGCCGGTGATCCCTGCGATGATGGGGATTTTGTCGTCGACGGAGGCAACGAAGGCTTTGATCACGGCGACTTGTTCAGCTTGCGTGAGGAAGGTGCCTTCGCCGGCGTGGCCGAGGACGACGAGTCCCTTCACGCCGGGGATGCTGCCTAGCCAGCTTCCTAGACGGTGGATTGCAGCGTAGTCGACCTCTCCGGTTTCAGTAAAGGGGGTAACGGGGGCGGGCGTGAGCCCGTGCATATCAAAGCCGACCATTTTGAGTAATTGAGACTGAGGAAGACACTTGTAATAATGGTTGAATTGTTGGTTGGGGGAAGGAGACCTCTGCGAGGTAACTGTTCTTATAGCTTTGTCAATGCAAGCACTGATGCTGGTTATAGACGACAAACACGGAAAACACGGATATCAGCAGAACAATTACTCCATAATCCATAGAGAATACTCCTAGTATAGGCCATTTACTCCATAATTCGTCTCCACATCTCCGGGTCGGATTCCACGGACTCAGCGGATTCCCCGGAGAACCCACAGGCGTTTAGCCGACAGCATCTGGTCCCTCGACGACATCTCTCACATCCTGCCCACGGGGTAATGAGTTGTCATTTCCGAAAGGCAAACGTGACGTACTCCGCGTTACCCCGGGATTGAGTCGGATATGACTATATAATCCCCACAATCAAGAGCTGTCACTCTCATACATCCGCACAGAGTTTTAAAATGCCCCGGAGTACAACCCCAGATACCGAGCATGGCTCTCCTGAGAAAGAGGCAGCCATGCACCTGGAACGTCGACCGGCAAATGGCTTGTCATTTGAAGACGAGGAGTTTCTAGCGAACTTCTCGGATGACGAGAGGAAGGCAGTTCTCAAAAAGGTGTGCACTAACTAACCATCCTATCCTGCTGTACTCATACTGACTTCTCTGCAGGTCGATGTACGAGCAATAATATCATACAGTCAAGGTCTCCGCTAATTCTTCAGTGGCGGCTTGTGCCCATGCTGGTGCTCTTGTATCTCGTGGCGTATATTGACAAGACGAATATCGGTGAGTGTCCTTCAGAACGTTATTGTCCTATTTCTAACTTTCCAGGGAATGCCAAAATCGAAGGGCTGCTTCCGAGTCTAGGAATGACCGGCGAACAGTACAACATCGCATTGGCTATCTTCTTCATTCCATACGTCCTAGCAGAGGTCCCAAGCAATATGATCCTCAACCACTTCGGCAAGCCCTCTGTCTACCTGGGAACACTGATATTCACCTGGGGCATCATCATGATGTGCACAGGCTTCGTCCAGAGCTTCGGCAGCCTCGTTGCTATCCGTTTCCTGCTGGGCTTATTCGAGTATACATTCCTCCAAGCACTATCCAGTCGATGCTAACAACAACAGAGCCGGCTTCCTCCCCGGCGCAGTCCTGATAATCTCGAAATGGTACCTCCCCAACGAAACACAAACCCGCATCGCAATCTTATACACCTCAGCCGCATCTGGTGGTGCATTCTCCGGTCTTCTCGCCTTTGGGATCGCCAAAATGAACGGTCTTGCTGGCTACGAGGGGTGGAGATGGGTTAGTCTCTTGGATCAATCAATATAAAATAACACTAACAAGATGACAGATATTCATCGTCGAGGGCCTCGCCACCATCGTCCTCGCAATAATGTGTTTCTTCCTCCTCCTCGACTCGCCCTCAAGATCCACAAGCTGGCTGACCCCCCGCGAAATCCAATTCCTGGAACTGCGCCAAATCGCCAACAGCATCAACGTCCATTCCCAGTCTGCAGATACACCCGAGAACGAGACCCAGTCAAAGCATAAAGCCAACTACCCAGCAATTATATCCGTCCTAACCGACTGGAAAGTCTACCTCCTCATCCTGGGGAGCTGGTCCAACGCCGTGCCCAACTACGCCATGAAATTCACCATGCCCCAGATCATCACGGGGATGGGGTTTGAGGCCGCGAATGCGCAGCTACTGACCATCCCGCCCTACGCACTCGGTGCATTCTCGGCATATATCTTCTCCGTCTTTGCGGATCGGTATACCTGGCGGATGCCGTTTATCGTTGTCCCGCAGGTACTACAGGTTGTGGCGTTTGCGGTCTTGTTTACGAATGCTGCGGAGATTGAGGAGAATGTTGCGGCTTGTTATTTTGGGGTTTGTTTGGCTTGTTTTGGGTATGGCTTCTTCTTTCTTTTTTCTTTCTTTTCTACAGGTTGAGTTGTGGTTCGTAACTAACTGATACAGAATGTACCCCATTCTCCCTGGCGTCAACTCGTGGAATGTCTCCAACACGCCGGACCCAACGAGGCGGGCGATTAGTATCGGGTATCTGATTTGTATGGGCAACGTGGGCGGGCTTATTGGGAGCTTTATATACCAGGAAGACGAGGCGCCGCGGTATGTCACCGGGTACGGCAATTCGTTTGCCTTTGCGTCGGCGGGGATTGTAGCCTGTCTGGTGCTTGAATTTATTCTCTTTAGGGTGAACCGGCAGAGGGAGACCATGACTGAGGTCGAAGTCAGGGAGAGATACAGCGAGCAGGAGCTGAGGCAGATGGGGGAGAGGAGTCCGTTGTTCCGGTACACGTTGTGATTGCCAGCAGTGGCTCAGATACATATCGATTTAGGAATGAATATGAATGCACTTGAGGCTTTGTTGTCCCCGTCTACTTGAGGTATTACCTACAGCTCCATACGGCCCTGCGGAAACTCCCCGACATGTTTTACCCTAACCCAGGCACCCAGAATTCTCGACTTCAACCGGAGCGAAGAGAACCCCCTCCATGGCTTGAATTAAGACCCCACTGTGCCGAGACGCATTTCGCCCCCATGCGTTAAATGAGGCTATGAAGCGCATTAGACGGCGGGGCCAACAGCAGCAACCGCTGTTAACAGGACCAGCCCCAGCCCGCGGGATAATAACGCACGGAGTAATGTACAAGCGGTGCAGGCGCGGAATTGATGTTCCCGGCGCACGCCGTCGATATTTCGATTCGATTTCCCGTTGTGCTGTGGCTAATTGCTAGGCGCCCTGCGCCGCCCGCAATGGCTGAGATGCACATCCTATTGGACGCACCCTTGCATCATAACCAGACCCAAGAAGGAAATAGACCAGATCCCATCAGCTGGGTACTCGATAAGAGTCAAGTTGACGAACTGCTGTTTGTTTGTTGGGATCTGGAACGCGTGTCGTGGAAATCACGCCGGGCGCCTGGCTGCCTTGTTTCCGAGGAACCTGTAGGATCTCGAGATGGGACGACCTGAGAAAGGCGTGCCGACCGGGAATGGGAGCTGGAAATGAGCGCTGGACATGAGTGCTGAACCGGTGGAAGGGTGTTTGGGCCGGAGCGACTCCGTCAGCGATGGCTGTGTAACAACCGACCTTCCTATTCTGGCAATCGAGGAGTTGTACAGGGTTACACAGGGCCCCGTGGCTCGACGGGCATGGAGGTTGACGCTTGACTGAAGCACGCGCCAGGGGATGGGCAGGCGGCGGGGGTGTTCTAGTAGTCGAGACGCCGCGAGGGACAAGGGAGGGCACGGGCTGACGGCAAGGCTGACCAGCCTGCAGTCTGAAACGAAGCTAAATATAGCACTGATGCCCTTCGCATTCCAGATCTGGGGCTGCGATTGGCTGCAGCACAGCGGGTTGTGATCGACCGGCCGGGGGGATACGAGATTCCTGCTTCTGGTGCTGTGCTGTGGCAGGACTGTTGGAATGTTTGCAGCTGCGATTGGCGACGCAGGCCGATCGGCATATATCGGACAATTACATTCTTACTGCGGAGAGAGGCCGTGGGTAATGAGAAATGACAATCATCGACCTAACTGCAGTGAATCTCCATACATCGGGTCCCCTAGCCCAATGCGGCAATCGTCAGGGCTTCACCGTCCCACAACATGCCAGTTCGTCAGAGCGGTCGCTGTTGAAACTCGAGAAAGATTCTCGAATTCCCTGTACGACCGTTCTATTCGGAGCCTACGAACTGGCCCTCGCGGCCTCGCGTGCTGCTGCATTCCATCCCTGACCTGAAACATCGACCACGTTGGCTGCCCGGCATGCCCGCCAGATTGTTTATGGCATGTTTTATTTTTACCTCGGCGTGCAGATCACCGTCGACTGTCGACTGACGAGCTGGAGTCAGACGGGCCCAACACCGCAGACCAGGCTCACAGCCAATGGCGCCCACCCCCCTGCAGAAACCATGCAGAAGCCTCGTCCTGGGAGAAACGATCTGCATCTCGACTCGAGCCCTCCTTGCTGACTTCCCCTGCGCAACCAGCGAGGGACTGAGACCGAGTCTCGTCTCATCTCCGTCATCTGTACTACATTCCCACGTTCCACGTTCCCAGCGTCCACGTTTCTCGCTTCGAACCGCTGGCACACGACAGGCTACGGATATCCTTCTCGATCGATCACGTCGTCACACCTACAAACCGTCTCAGCCCAGTTCCCTTTCCCCCTCGGCCCTCACTCAGCGACCTTACGTGAGGTGAGGAGACGGGAAATCGGGGGGACGGACAGACGCGCAAACGGGCAGACGGAGGCCAACAGTTAGCGATCAGGCCCAAATCTCGCTCCCAACCCCGGCTCTTGGTTGCGGCTGATCAAGACATGCATAAGTTGCATGCCGCATATCCTTGTTCTGGCCCCTCCAAGCTTCTAACTGGTGAACCGGCCCGTAAGAGCTGACAGGCTGTGAGTCTGCAGCAACAGCCCCTCGTGCGCCGATTGGCTAATACAAACAAGAAGTAACGCGGGCACCTAAAACGACCTGAAATGCGAGTGCGAAGAATGAATGAATGCATTGGCTTTGACTTTGTGTGGACTGGAATGCTGGCGCGCACGAGGAAGATCCACTTGGAGAATTCGACTTTAAATTAGGCCGTGCGTTAGCTGGCCGGTGTAGACTAGGCGAGCTACTTGCCTGCCTTATTCAGTAATTATGCTGGTAAGTTCGTCAAAGTAAGACCTAGGAATTGGTCTCCGGGGCGGGATTCCAGGCTGGATGCCGCCGTCCCTTATCTAAGCTAAGCCTGAGCTAGCCCAAGCCCAGCCAAGCTGGAAATAATTAATTCAAGAGTGAAACTAAATAATAATTATTATTATATTCCCAAAAAGTACCTGCGGGCGTAAGAAACATGGCTGGCAGGATTCCGCACCATGGGTGATGTTATTGATCCTGTCTCTGGGTAGGGTTAACGTGAACACCGGATTGGGGGGCCAGGGGGCGCAGTCTCTTGTCTTGCAAGTCAGAGATCTCGTTGCTGAGGTGTTATTTTTCTTTTTGATTTCTTTCTTATATATATCGGGAATGCCCTCGGGTTGAAACACTCACAACTGATCATAATAACAACTACACCACACCTATACCAATATGTATTCTACCAAAGACCTATTCGCCATGACCGAACAACGCCGGCGCTGGACAACTGCCGAGGATGCGCTCCTCTGGGATCTTTATCAAGTCGAGGAGAGGGGTATGTCTGACCAGACGTTATACATATATATATCGTACTAACGGATAACAGCCCCAACAGGCAAATGCCAAAAGGTCAACTGGAACGAAATCGCGCTCCACATCCCCGGCCGCAGCAACAAGGACTGTCGCAAGAGATACTTCAACCGGTTCACTGGAGGCCTGCGCAAGGTGAGCTTCAGTATATTATTGTATCCGGAGCGGGCTAACTCCAGCAGGGATCGTGGACGCAGGATGAGGATGAGCGGCTGTTCGAGCTCGTGGAGAGATACCAGTACCGATGGGCCATGATTGCGCAGAAGATGGAGACGAGGAACGCGGATCGTTAGTTTCTTCTTTACTGGTAAACTGTATTTTAAGCTGACGAGGACAGAATGTTCGAAGCGCTGGCATCACTGTCTGAACCCGGAGCTGGAGCGGAGTCCTTGGACGCATGACGAGGTATGTCTACCAGATAAAGCCTGATCAGCATCAGTCTAAACCAGCCAGAATGCACTCCTACTATCGGCAGTTGAGACGCACGGAAGCAGCTGGAAGGATATCCAGAGATCGCACTTCCCCACCCGGTCCGCGAACAATATCAAGAACCAGTGAGTCGATAACACCTGCAGGAAAGCCGACCTGCAAGAGCCCCGCTGACCAGACGCGCAGATATACGATTCTCTCGCGAAAACGCCTTAGCCCCGTCCACCTACAACCATGCTGCCAGACGGCCGAATCATCGCGACGTCCCCCATCCTCCACGCCATCGATGACCGGCTCTCAGGGAGGTCCTCGCTACGACGCATACAACTACGGCTCCCTCACCACAAGCCCCCAGGTTTCTGCAAGCGAGTATCTCCCGGCGACCCCTGACACCTCTGGTTCCGTGCACGGCTATGATCTCCATCCCGCCATGAGCTTGCCCAACGATCCCTGCGGATACGTGCCGCAGTACCAGCCATCGTTGTATCCGAATATGCCTGACGCCGACCTCGTGATGACTGACCCGCTGGGAATGAGATACGAGTTGGATCTCTCGTACTTGCAGGACGGATCGATGCAGGAGTATCAAGGGCTTCAGAGAGGACAGTCGTACGGATATTGATCGGCATGCAACAGTAACGAGCATAAACGGCAGGGAAGCACGGCGTATGGTTTAGACGAACACTGGGGCAAAGGGAAATGGTATCGGCGTTGGTTTGATTCTAGATTTCAACTGTCATCGCAATAATTCACAAGACTGTCCAGTTCTCATCGAAAACACATCAGATTGAAGATACAAATACAGAACTACAGAATGTAGGATAGATACCATGACACCGACGCAGTGCAGCCCGAAGGCCAGGGGCGACGTCAGCATGCTCGATATAAATCCGTTGATTTTGGTACTAAGAGGCATACAGCATCCGACACTCTAACACGATCTTCATGCAGACAAGTCGTCGCTGGGGTTTAATACCGCGAGGAACAGAAAGAAACGGTTACAGGCGATTACGCGGTGGGTTGCGATGCAGCATCAAGCAGGCAAGCCGAGATCATCCACGCGGCATGAAGATACTAAGGATGGCGTGGTGGATAGATCAAGTGTGGATAGACAAGTGTGGATAGACAAGTGTGGATAGAAAGTGTGGATAGAAAGTGTGGATAGAAAGTGTGGATAGAAAGTGTGGATAGAAAGTGTGGATAGATTGTGGAGTTGTCGAGTGGCAACTTTTGTGCGGCCCGCGGAACCATTGATATTCCGGTAGGAACGGCTAGCCGGATGTAGCTAGCGTAGAATAGCCGAGTGTGCAGCCTCAGGCAACTACCAGTCTATACAAACCGACATTGTTCTATAACAAAGATACAGCACAAGGGCTATTCAAATGCCATATCTGAATGCACGGACAACAAAGACAGTGCTTTGGCTTAATGATACTGCCGATGCATTGTCTGCTTCACGACTCGGCAATCAATTTAAAGTAACTTAAAGTATTCCTGGGTATACCAGCATTTCCTCAGCATTCTTCAAGCAGCAGGTGGATGCTCTTCTCTATTCATAAAGAGCAGTACGCTATGGAGTCCAAAATGGAATCGACAAAAACATGTTACGTACTAACAGGTTCCCTGAGCCCTAAACTAGAGCTCAACGAGGAGGGCGCCCGCACGATATGCCATGCATTCGCCAGCTTCCTGCACCAAAACGGCTACAGGGCATTTGACGTTCGAACTGGGTACCGCCAGCCAGACGGCGCCTGGCGGATTCTTGTTGTTTTGTTCCGTCCGCTTGAAGAAATGGCTAGTTTGATGGAGCTGAATAGCATCCATGATGAATTCACTCACTACATTCTGTGGAACACTCTTTGGTTCAGGTGGGTTGAGGACTTGGAAGACTGCTCTGAGCTTGTGCCCGGCTGGGAGGAGTGGGGGATAGGGAATTAAAAACCAGCAGAGGCACTGGGGTTTGAAAGCATCTGCCTGATGGGTGCAGATATATTTTATGCTTACGCCTCAGTTTAAATTATTTCAGTTATGGGTGATCGTTGCTTATGCTGCGTGCGGTATTTCTATGAGATCTCTATTTAAACAATCTTTACCATACAACCCTGAAGTGTAAATATCATGGGTATAACTTTATATTACTATTGTGGACACAATGAACAAAGCCCCGGGAGTATAACAAATAGCAAAAACCACACCTCGTTGCAAAGAGGGTAATATTAAAAGTCAGAATCATGTATATCATTCCCCTGAAACATAATGGCAATGTCCAGGAGCATGCATGAAAGGGCAAGCTTTGTCTTTGTCCCTCTGGCCATTCCATACGGAATTAGCTTGAAACGCATAAGATAAACAACGATACGCAGGCCATTATGAAAGACGAATCCCCGAATCTTTGCAAGTTCCATTATCTCATAATAGGATATAAACTGCGTGAATCCTACGAAGTCAGCCAGGTGTACGAACTGCTTTTTCCTTCAGCCAAATACTGCTCCATTACTTCACCCAGCCCAATCTCGCTATCAAAGTCCACGCAGCAATGCCGGTGGAATTCATTCGCGCAGCAACGATGATTCACGGGGAGCTGCCTACCTGTAGTCAGGTCGAGGCGCTTGATATACTTGGGGATGTGTATGATGCAATGTGTTCTACAGACTGCTGCATCTGGGAAATTGTTATTTTCGGCCGGGGCGCCCCCGTAGATAAATGGACGCTATGGGTGCAGTTCAAAAGGCCCGCAACTGCGGATGAAGAATGGGAAGAACAAATCGAGAGAACGGTGTCGCGTACAGTCGAAAAGCGTTTTCTGGGGATGAAGCTATACGACGGGTCACCACTCCTGACGCTGGTTGAACCGCTAAGGGCGCGCAATATTATCAGGCGTCACCAGGAAACGGCGGAGCAGGTGTTCTGGGAGTCGCAGTTTATAAGATATCACGGTCTTTCATTCCTGCCCTACTGTGACGGCAAGCTGCAGCATGTAGATGAGAGGCACTGGATCCTCCTACTATTGCATATCGATGAATATACACTATACAGGACAGCAAAGAGCGAGAAAGCCCTAGACGAAGCCTGGAACAGGATCCGGCTAAGCAAACGTGGACAATCGATCAGTCAGACAATATTCGCCGCGATAGATGCAGCAGGTGGGCCTGACGGTCTTCTGGACTAGACTTCTGCTAGATTGGAATTATATATCTATTCATTTGAGCACAGTACCTGAATCTATCGTAGTGAAAGCCAACCTGCAAGCAACGTCGAGACGAGTGCAAGTCTGGGCAAATATCTCGGCCAGTAAAACCTTTCTTTATTACCTTTTGATGAATGAACTTGTATGGGAAAGCGAAACGCAGAAACTGCATCGACTGGGCTATAAGAACAACGCATCATATTACACACTCAGAAGGCAGCAAAGGGCAGCTGCTTAGAGTGTACGCCGGTCGAATGCATAAATGGTCAATGATCATACAAACAGTGAAACAGTCAATAGATACAATGAATCCTTGGTCTGCTATTTTCCAACAAAGACCATAACAAGAATAACAAACTAATACCTAGACAAAGCTGTGGCTCCACATCAAAGGGCGTCCTCTGTTCCCAGCAATAATTTCATCATTCTTACTATTCCCCTTTAGAATATAAATATCTCGAGTCCACGTACTTCACAACCAGGGAGACAAGATAACATTTACCTCTCATCCAGGACTTGCCACTGTGAGCGTATTACTACCACCGTTGTGCAAATCGGTCGCCTCCCTGAAAGTAGGCAGTTTATCTAGCAATGTCGCGAATCTTTGATGGAGACGGCGTCCTATTCACATCGCTGTCAGACTACAATCGAGAAAAGGCACAGAAACTTTTCCACTGTCTAACTGAGAATCTCCGTGTACTAGGATGCCGATTCTTTGAGGTTGATGTTGAGTTTTGGCCTTCCCCCAAAAACTGCTGGGTAGTATGGGTGCAACTAGGAAAACCCTGGGGAGCTTGGCCTGAATGGTTAGATTGGATCAGGAGAAGACTGAGTGATCTGGCCCTTGAGGGCTCGGACCGCTTCTACGAAATGGGAGCGTGGGCCATCCCCCAGATAACGATTGACAGCAGGACGATGCTGAACGGGTGTAAAAGATTCCGGGTTGTTGTGTATGAAGATATACCTTTTCTTGTTTCATACGACGGCAAGTATCATGAAGCTGGTGATTTTGCCCGGCATGATTTGAAACATGAGCACTATGAGTTACAACGAGCGACCAGGGATAACCGGCAGGTGCACGAGCAGCAGGCCAAGGTGCAGGAACTCGAGGCAACAATGAGGCAAACATATACTTGGGAAAGGATTGACTCACTGGCAGGAAAATAACTAATGGCGCGCCCGTTAGAGCCTGGATGGGAGATAGATCGTTATATTGTTAATCCGTTATGGGTGCTAGTTAGTATTGCTTAATTTTACTGTTTTGTGATCATTTATCTGTCTAGGGATGCTTAAGCGAGGGCCATTGTAAATAATAAACAGACTGGCTATTTTATGCGGACTTGTTGGTGAAGTGCGTACAAGACAGCTTCTATTAAAAAGCCATATACAAACCCCGTCCCGCAGGCCTAGAAGCTCGCCCGAGACCACTTGAATGCAAAATGCTTGTACAGGCCTTCATAAATGTCAACATGGATTAATACTGCCTCCTGGAACTATGTAAGATTTCAATACAAAGGAGATGATGAACATGACTGATACCTCCGACTGTCAGTTTATTTTGCCGTCAGGACTGGGAAACATCCAGTGAAATAGAGTTTCATGCTAGGTACCAACCATAGGAATGGGGGATATGTCGATTTAATGTTGTACATTTGCCCTGCCTACTGATGATAGTAAGCTATAAAATGGTTTTAGTGGCTTGTCCTTTGAATCGTCGGCAGTGACGGGAGGAAGCCACCAAAGTCGCCAGATTTGAAACAGACTACTGGCTCACTAGGGTATATCAACCCAGGTCATAACAATGTGGGATCAGGAATTGCCGCCTTGCAAAGCCCAAAAGGACCTGCCAATGACCCTGTTAATAGCCTGGGCTCCAGATTTATTAAACCCTTCAAGTTGAAAGAAAAGACAGAAATACAAGAATGGAATAAACAAGCGTAAACCAACGACCCTATCAGGGACTCGGGGAAGGTCCAACACTCCCGACGAAAACCACTTCCACCGCAGTAAACCTAACCTCACGTCAGTATAACTACCAGCATCACGGATATGGTGGATGGTTAAACGTACGCGGCAGTTGCGGCAAAGATTTCGGCGGGACTTGCTTTGGTCAATGCTGCTAACGCAGCGGCAAAGACAACGGTAAACCCGAATATGAAGAGCATTCGGGCATTCGGCGATTGTACCGCACGGAGAATGATGATTGCCAACGGTGGTAGCATGGCAGACGTCGTGGTTGTGATAACCTTGCTGACGGTTCTTATTCCCTTGTTTGAATAGACCCTGAACGGAGCACCAGCACGGCTGGGCTTCTATAGCCATGTCAGTCCTGCGTCAACGCAGAGGTTTATGTTTGGATTTGGAATCTACAGACCTTCCTTAGTCGGCACAGCAGGTCGTCGCGCCTGATGACGCAGTAGTGGTATACATCCACCATGAAACCACTCAGAAATCGTGTCACAATGTCTTCTCTCTGCTCGCGGGGGTCGAGGGTGATGAAGTCACCGTCATTTACCGCATCCCAGGTAGAACCCTCTGTACCCCTTGGAAAGTCATCGTGTATATGAGGAAGATATCCACGGAGAAATTCAATTTCCCGTTTTGTCGGCCTCGGTGCGTTGTTCAATTCCATCATCTGCAACAAGGTGGTTCCTGTGGGAAACAACGTCAGAACAAGAACCTCAATCGAGAATCCGCAACACACTGTACTCGGCCAGGATCGTGTGTATCTCACGATGAAGGGCCATTTGCACTTCGCCGAGGTCGTTGGCTCCCATTTCGTAGAAGTCCCTTGCAAATAGTGTTCGAGGGTTGTCCACTACGTCGTCCTCCTTCTGGGCATCCCTAAGCCTAAGTTGAAGATCAATCAGTTTGGCCTCCATAAAAAGGAGGTTTTGCATCTGCAGATCCCTGAACTTCCTGAATATGGCCGTCTCTGTGTTGATGGCCATCATATTCGCCAGGGCGGGATACCCGGCTACAGGCTTGTAGGTAGATGGTTCCTGGGTGCTGTTAGTTTCAAGGCACCAGCCCTTGCCAAAAGTGAAATTAAAAAAAAAAAAAAAAAAGGAAAAGGAAACCAGAAAACATAGTCAGAACATACAGGAGATTCCGACATTGCGTGTGGCTGCTTGAAACCCAAAGGCTTGGAAAGTGGCAGCGCGTATTGATTTGCCTGGTGGCCCGAGGACTTCGCCCTCTTTATAAGTCTCATTTTGTACTGGATTGGACTTAAGCTAACTGGGATTGCGCCTGTTTCGCATGATGCTGGTATCCCAGTAGTACTTTCGCGATTCTCGACTCTGTTTGAACGGCGAGAAATCGTTTGCCAGTGCTGAATGATCCGTAGCATCAATCACCTTCCCCTACGCGGGCCACGTCAAGCTGCAAATGATATCTGCATGATCCTGGGTTTCAACTAGTCAGAAGAACGGGCATCAAACGCTTATCGCGAGTCTGTGGGGGCATAAGGCTGGGCATTTGGCAAAATATGCAAGTCAATGCAAGCAATCGAAGATCGCGTTTGCACGAGATGAGAGACATTAGCTCGTGTACCCATTTCCACCAGTCGCCCGGCCAATGAAAATAACAATATTCCTGGATTAAGGTGGCGTCAGACGGGTAGATTTCTCTGCATCTATTTCCCCCAGCCGCCTCGCTAACCCGCATACCAGACATGGACCATCCGACGAGGTGTCCACAGCCAAACGCTCGCACAAACAAGGCATTATGCACTCAGAATGGGCTTTCCTGACCGTGTAAATATGAGGCAGCGCGTCATTTACAGCTTTCTTCAGTTTTCCCCATAACCATCTGGGAGGTGCCTTGTCCACTCCGCGTGTTATTCACCCGTTATTCCCCTGTTGTTCGCCTCTTACAGTCCTCACCCCACCCTTTCCCGTTGTGGTGTATTAATTGTGCCTTAACTATGGATCCTGTTGCTACGGCGATCGTCGCTATCGGTGTTGCACGGCGGACGGACGACATAACGAACAACCTAAGGAAGAGGAGATGGAGGGGATTTGAGTCCGACGAAACGCCCCCGCCACTGGATGAACTGGTTATCCGAGTGAAGGTGTTGCAGGATGCGATCGAGACCATCTTGAAGTCCAGTCGCGGGGTCAGTCTAAAGGTCCTCGCGGCAGTGCAGCTGTGTGGGAAAATGTTTGATCCCCTGGAGATACTCGCCAAAGATCAGAAAAAGTCACTCATTCCCGGCAGGCTTGAGAGGATCTCTGAGCCTTTCTTGCGGTCTGTTCATTTTCTACAGATCTTGCTTCTCGAGTAAGCCCGTTGTGCCCCTGGCTCCTATCGACTCCTTTGACTGACGGGATGAAGCGAACGTGTTCGGGCAATTGACCATGATCTCACATATGGGAACACCGCCAAGGACCTCCATTCTTATGATTGGAAGTTCATAGCATCTGTGCGCCATTCGGGTGGGGATGGAGTCCAGGGTACGGCCTTGGATTGCCTCCTCGACACCGGTAGTGATGCCAACTTCGTGGACACTGACACTCTCCGCGAACTCGGCATTTTGCAGCAAGCAGAGGATCTAGACTCTGGCGAGGTACAAAGCTTCGCCTTGGGCTCGGGGTCCTTCCAAATCCAACCGACAAAGAGAATTCGCCTCATATGGCAACAGCACTCGGCCTCGGGTGTTCCTGGAGAGGAACAGACGGCGCAGTTCCTTGTAGTAGATGATCTCAAGAACAATATTGTGGTTGGACGCCCATATATCCAGTGGTATTCTCAGACGAAGCCACCATCGAAGAGTCTTAATGCGATCCGGCTCGTGGACAACGCGACAGGTACGTTATCACAGGCCAAAGGGCTATGAATAGACTCTAACCGCCGCCACAGAGGATACCGACAAGACCAAGAAAAAAAGACAGCAGGATGATCTGATTCGTGCCGAAAGGCAGAAGAAAGCGGCCGCCGAGCGAGAGCAGCAGCGACTTGTGACGCCAATAGCGCCGTCTCAACCACAGCCACAGCTGCGACCGCAACCGCAAAACCGCCCTTACAGCTACGCTGGTTCTTTATTTCAAGTTGCATTCGACGCTCTCAAAGCCCTATTCACGGCCATACCGCAAGAACAAGCAGAGGAAGAGGAAGAAGAAGAAGAAGAAGAAGAAGAAGAAGAAGCAACAACGGTAACAACAGACATGCCGGTTGCCAGCGGGGCCTTGCCTCCCCTAATGCCTTGATAAGCAACTGACATCGGCCTGTGCGTTCTGAGGTCTGTAGGATTTGTGATACCGTTCTTGCCACATGACAATACTCGTGGCTCTTCAATATGATGAGCCCGCACGGCTGTTGGTTTCTGATGACAAGCATGTTTGAATGGATGTTTTATTGAAGGGTAGACTAGCAATAAGTAATAGCTATATGTTTTCTTCTAGGGCTCTTATGTATCATACGAGTTTTCCTTGTACTTGATAGTTTTTAGTATTTGTATCAACAAGCTCGTGGGAGGCGTTCTTCGCCTCCAGGCTCACCATTGATCTACATCACGGACGTCTCGTCTACTCATAGGAACTGATGGGCATCTACCTCTTACGTGGACCTGACGGCTGAATACAGCTTCGAAGCTAAATTGCGCACGTTGAACGGGTTCCCAGTTCAACTTCATCAGAACGCTTCAAGATTCAAAGCTATTGGAGACATCAAGTAGACTCAAGGAGGGCTAACTACAACCTGTGCAAGCTGCAGTCAGTACTGTCACATTATTTGATCTTCTTTCGTCCTTGTATCTTCCTTTACGGAAAACAGCAATTAGTGACTAGCAGCGCATATCGTTCCTTCCTTAGATAGCACTTACTCCATTCAAGATGAGAAACAACTATCTGTTCAGAATAAGCCCCGTTTGGAAGGTGCAGGCTGGAGGTTATGACTGGGGTCTACGGAAGTGCCAGGCGTGTGTAGGCCTTTTTTTTTTTCTCTCTTTGGCCGCGCGTGAATAAAGCAACTAGAACCTGTCGAAGCAAAATGTAAGTAGACTCATACGTACCTATGAATATTGGATCCCCGTGTATACTAATAGCTTCGTAGTGTAACAAGACCTTCTCCATAAAATGGCCCTCGCAAACGTAAGATATCCTTCTAGACTAGCTGCGCAGTAGCATGGCTCCATTTAACAAGATAAACAGTACAGTACCCTCAATAACTTCCAGAGAGAGTATGAGAGAATCAACGGCAGTAACCCCGAGGACTGCGTGGGGGCTACATGGAGCGTTATACTGGGGACAATCTTTCCTGCCATGCAAGGCGACTATGCCATCGAATCACAAGCCAGAAACCCTGGTGGGTATACTGATTTTACCATCTGTGACTGGGTTGGACCCCTTCGCCGGCCATTTTTGTTGTGGAGACCAAGAAGGCTCCCAGGGGCCGTCGCCGGCCAGGCTGGCAAAGTGCTGAAAGGCAGCTCCGCCGATATCTCCAAGGTTGGGCCCAAACTGCTCGCCAGGGCCAGACAGCGCGGGCAACATGTTACGGCGCCATTGCAATCGGGAAGCGGGTGCGGTTCTATACATACAACTATGAGACAAATGATATCGCGCCCATGCAACGTCGGGTCCGACGCTATGAGGTGAATAACGATGCGCAGATCATCGCTGAACGACTTTGGTACATTAGAAATAATCACAATTAATCAATATTACTAGTCACATATCATATCAGAGACAAAAGAAGCAATCACATCCAAATGTTGAAGAACATATCGCCGACCATCCAATTGCTTGTTCCAGTCAAATTCGAGCCGCTCCAGCTCAAAGCATAGATACTCCCAGTCTAAGGTCTCACTAGATAAATCTTGAACTTCGTGGAAAAGATCTGGGACTCTGGAGCGCCAGTACGCATCGCCCAAGTAAGACCCTATTGCCTTCTGGACGGCTGCAACGTCCGCGGAAGGGAGCAAATCTGCGGTCAGCCGTAAGATTTCTGGTGGAAGACGATCCAAGTACGTCTCCTTTTGGGCGTGTTGTATAACTTGAAACCTTCGTTTCGTCCTGCGCCGAGCTTGTCGGATGATTTCCTGTGCACGAGAGCAATGAAAGGGGTCTAGCAGGCGAAAGTCCAGTAATTAGCATCCATATTTACCGGGCCCCAGGTGGTTGACTCTATTACCCATGAAATCGTAAAGAATCTGGAAGCCTTTCTCCAGGAGTAAAGTGATAAACTCGTCAGGACTGTATAGTGAATCGTTCCAGTCCCGGGCACTCTTGTGGCGTAGCGCCTTTAGTATGATCTTAATGTCGCCCCCAGATAATGTCCAAGCCTTGTGCCTGCGAAGTAGTTGCCAGCATCGAGCATGCATCATAAAACATGTGAGCCTACCCGGGGCAGAGGGGTGCTGCGCCTCATGCTGCAGTGCCGTTACTAGGAGCTCTTCATGCATGCTTGGATTGCTTTCTGATCTGATGATCAGTTTGTCCTCGTCCCATGGCGCCTGGCGCGTATGAAAGCCAAGGTCCTTGTCGCTGAAATATGATACGCCGGACAGGCGGCAAATACGTTTCTGTGGATGGAAGAGGACTGTAGATCTGCATTAGCGCCAGTATCCATGGGCCATATCAAGTGGGTTGAAGAGAGTGAAACAGAATGAAGGGAAGCGAAGCAAAGACGACTAGGGCAGGCATACTCATACGGTAAAAGCGACACCACCCACCACCCTCCCGATTCCGAAAGTAAGGATTGACAGACTCAGGGCAATATATTCCTGTCATGAGTTTCGTTCTTCCGTCGAATTCGGTGAAGTCGGAGCTGCAGATATAACATAGGGGATTAGCGTCCTTTGTGGGGTCCTTGACGGGGAGCTGGTCTGCCTCGTCTAGATTCCCCATATTTACTTCCTCCGTTCTGTCCATTATTCGTCAGTTGGGAACAGCTCTTGCAGGGTGTGGGTGGTATCTTGGTCTGTGTTTCGATCTATTCAGATACGGCATGGGACAGATGGAGATACATTTTTGCCTGATTCATGACGCAGCACCGGACCATTCTGCAGGATTTGAGTTGCCATAGAAGCTTAAGGGCTCGCCGCGTCTGCTGTCGCCATGGACTTTCTCTCACTGGGCAAAGGAAGGCTGGCCTGGGAGTGGCGTGACATGTCGGGAACGAACCACCTGAACTATATCTTACTTAAAGTTTGATCATCCTCTTTTTTTTGAAAGCAAATATGTTTCATACTTTGCAATCTTCGACTTCCTGGTTCAGAACATTGGTTGGGCACCTCCTCAAGCTGGCGTTGACAGCGCCTCCTTCCTCTCTTCCCAAGTCCTATTATCGGCCGCTAAAAAATGGCAGCTACTTGTAGGGCCGTGCCTTACTTGGAGGCTGTATTGAAGTAAGAGACGCACTATATCAAGCGGATTTCTGCTTGAGCATGCGGCACGGAGTCGCGTTTTCCCATCAACTGCTACTCCAGTAGCATCCCTACAGCAGGACAGTAGCCGTTTGCTAGATATATGTTCTTTGTCCCCCTGCGGCCATGGCCCACGGTGCTTTCGCCCAACTCACCCAAAACTTGTATCTATCACATATGAAGTGGCAACGTACTCAATGCTCTTTTCACTACCACCCACGTTGATAATAGTGGCCTAGGTACGGCTGAGGGGGCGGGGAGTCCCGTTTTCCACACCCTGTGGTCGTATGGGCTGACTCTATCTGGATAGAGAGTAAGTAGAGTAATCATCTATAAGTAGTGTAAAGATAGTTCCTGTGGGACAGAGCGTTAGATCATGAACTAGGCCTGTTTCCAAATCTATCTGTTAGATCTCTAGTGATTAAACTCGTACCTAGTTTACATCTATTGGTTGGCTTTAAGATTATGAGCAATCATTCAGAGACCAAGTAGACTTGAGGAACACATTGTTAGGGTTAACTGCGGAGAACATAACTCTGCATTTCTTTCTCTGCATCTCTATTGCTTCATTGCGGTTGGAGGAGAATCCCCGAGATTATCCCGGATGCATCTACCAGGGATTGACTGATTGAGCTGCGGGGTTGCCATGCAATCCTGGCATGTTTTAAACCCAGGCTGACGCTGTGTCCTTCACTCAGCCAGAACTCTTCTACTACCATTAGTATACAAAATGAAAGCCCTCGTCTACACCGGCCCCGGAAAAGTCTCAGTCCTCGAGCGTCCCAAGCCCACCATCCAAGCCCCCACAGACGCAGTCATCAAGCTCCTCCACGCCTCAATCTGCGGAACAGACCTGCACATCCTCAAAGGCGACGTCCCCAGCATCCAGCCAGGCCTCACTCTCGGGCACGAAGGGGTAGGCATTATCGACGCTGTCGGCTCCGCCGTGCACAAGTTCCAAGTCGGCGATCGCGTCCTCATCTCATGCATGACCTCCTGCGGGGCCTGCCGGTTCTGCCAGCGGGGAATCACATCACACTGCGTATCAGGCGGGTGGGTGCTGGGGAATCGGATTGACGGGACCCAGGCGGAGTATGTGCGTGTACCGCATGCGACATTGTCGCTGCATGCCCTGCCGGCCTCGATCCCCCCGCGCGATGCGGTCGCCGTGTCTGATGCGTTTCCGACGGGTTTGGAGTGTGGGGTTTTGAGTGCGAATGTCCAGCCTGGTGGGTCGGTGGTGATTGTGGGTGCTGGGCCTGTGGGGATGGCTGCGCTGTTGACGGCGAGATTGTATACGCCGGCGCTGATTGTTATGGTGGATCTTGACGAGGCGCGGCTGGAGACGGCGAGGAGGTTGGGCGCTCATGCTGCGGTGCGGTCTGGCAAGGATGCAGTGCAGCAGCTTCTGGATTTGACGCAGGGAGAAGGGTTTGATTCTGTGATTGAGGCTGTGGGAGTGCCGGCGACGTTTGCGCTCAGCCAGGAGCTGGTGGCTGTGGGAGGGCGCATTGCGAACGTTGGCGTGCATGGGACCAAGGTGGACTTGCATCTCGAGACGCTGTGGGATCGCAATATCAGTACGTTGACTTATCCAAACCCCAGGTTATTACAGTATCTGAGTATCGTGCTAATCTACAGGCATCCATATGTCCCTGGTCAATGCAACGACGACGCCGCAGCTTCTACGCCTGGTGGAATCGGGAATGCTAGATATTGGTTCTATTGTGACGCATCGTATGCCTCTTACCCTTACACTTTAACAGACAGAAGTTAATTATTGCAGACTTCCCATATACGGAGGGGGACAAGGCATACGCAACCTTCCAGCAGGCTGCGCAGCATCAGGCCCTCAAGGTGGCCATCGACTTTGAATGAACCTCTAACAGCACCAAACCATGACATATTGGGGCAGTTTTATTTCTAGGAGATACTGGGTTGCTCTCTATAGCCTGTCCATCTTCACGTTGCCAACATCACCAGGTTACTCTAGTATCTAGTATAGTACTATATTATTCTACACATTCTACTAGAATATATACGGTTCATTACATTTTGTACGTGCCACCATATTCTAACGAGAGTCATACAGCTGGTGGTCAGCTCTCTCCACTTCCGGATCCGGATATCATCCTGTCCATCCAGGATCTTCTCCAACTCCAACTCCTCTCGTTCCCCACTTATAACCAGACCTCCAATCAAATAAAATAACCAAGTCAAGCGGGGTAATCCGGGGAATATTAATCTTCACCCCCCGTGTCCTCGATGCGAACCCAACTACCTCGCCTCGATGGACGCCACCAGCACACGACAAAAGCCAACAGCAGCCGGAAGGCCCGGGTCGCAGCGCCCCCGTATCAGACCTTCTCGCGGGCGCGGCCTGAGAACCTCGACAGGGTGGTGAGCAAATACACTGCCCCAGGGTTCAAGTGAACATCAGTCTAACCTACAACGCGAACAGCCTCACCTGCAGAGAAAGGCGCGTCAAGTGCGATGACAGCAGACCACAATGCGTGCGGTGTACCAAGTCCAATCGGACCTGTCGGTATGGCCAGAGTGCTGGCCGGCGGCATGACGCCGTTGCCAATACACCAAGGGAGACGAGGAATGAGACCTCCATCCAGATAAATAATTCAGTTGAGACGCCAGAGAATGAGCAAAGCCTGACCAGCCCTGACGCAGCCTTCGCCACTCCGCTTGCCTTTAACCAGATCCCTCTGCTCAACATATCCCCCTTTGAGTGGTATGACCTGCTAGCACGCGATGCCATCAGCAACGTCCAACGGCTCAATGAAGCCTCAGCGGGCGAGTCTCGCTGGAATCTCCCAGAGATTACGCTGTCCCGGAGACAATCACTCTCTCCCGAATGCCCCGAGCCTCATCTCGACCAAACCAGGGTTTCTGAGCAGCATACCAGTATATCTGGTTGTCCCTGGAACACAGACGCTGGCATCGAACTATCAACAGTCGACCTCCTGTTCCTCCGCTACTACACCGAAGCCGTCGGGCCCATCCTGGACCTATTCGATCCAGCCCGGCACTTTACCAACGTCGTACCACACCTCGGACTCCAAAACACCGGTCTTCTCAAGTCCATCCTCGCCGTGGGAGCAAAGCATATGTCTCTCGGCCTTGAACACGACGACACACCATCAAGAGATCCCCCCAACCCTAATCCAGCACACGCAGCCGCACAGTACTACTACGAAACCCTGCAATACCTCTCCCAGACCCTCCTCTACCCATCCTACGCCGACTCGCGCGAGATCCTCGCCACGTCCATCATGATAAGCACCTACGAGATGTTCGACGCCGACCGCGCCTCCACAAGCGGAGACTGGGAGCGCCACCTGCGCGGCTCGTTCTGGATCCAGCGCTCCCAGGATAACGACGGCGAGTCCGCAGACGGACTCAGACGCGCTGTATGGTGGGCTTGGCTGCGTCAGGATATCTGGGCTGCGTTCCGGGCTGGCAGGCCTACGCTTACTATATGGCGTGCGAAGAAGCCGCTGCAGGAGTTGGACGGGGATGAGCTGGCGACGAGGATTGTCTATATCTGTGCGAAGTGTGTGGAATTTGCCGCGGCAGATAAGAATGGGAATCCAGATCCACAGCGTCGAATCGAGCAGGGGGATCGGCTTCTCCGTGCTCTTGATGATTGGGCTCGTGTTCTTCCTGCTTCGTATAAGCCGGTTACTGTTCATGAGAACAGGATACTCACTACTGACCATGGCTCCTCAAACCCTCACTGCAATATGAATGAGTTCCCACCTGTATGGATCCATCCAGCTAGCCACGCAGGTGCAGTACAGATGTATCATTTCGCAAGGGCGCTCGTGCTGCTGAACCAGCCTACAATGGGTGGGCTAAACGCGTACTGTCTCCGCGAGAAGCAGCTGAATGAAAGTGTGCATACTGTCTGCGGTATAGCCAATGCTTGCCAGGAGGGTGATTCTGCGGTGGCGTTTGTTAGTGTCCAGGCCTTGTTTTGTGGTAAGTGAAGTTTCCCTGTATAACTTCATCTGGCTGACGGACCCAGTTGGGCAGTTTGTGCAGTCGCCTAGGATGAGGGCCGAGTTGCTCCGTATCCTGGAGAATATGCTGCAGATTAGCAGGTTCCCTGCCAGGGGGGTTGTTGCTGAGCTCAAAATGGTGTGGCAGGGGTATGACAGTGATCTCTGAAACAATGATATGAGGGTTATACTTTATTCATTTCTAGATAGATATATTTCAATAGTCTAGCAGCAAAGGACCACAAGGACACCACCGCTACCACGCCCCAACCACACCAGCAATCGGAATATCAATACCAGTCGTATAAGAAGCACCATCCGAGAGCAGATATACATACCCCCCACCCAGCTCCTTAGGCTCCGCCAATCTCGGCATGCCACCGTAGTACTGCATCTTCAAATTCCAATCCGGCGCCTGATCCACAAAATATGTCATGGCAGTCTTGATAAACCCGGGCGAGATCGAGTTTACCCGGATCCCATGCTGAGCCCACTCCATCGCCAGCGTATGCACCATATTCCTCACAGCACCCTTCGTAGCGCCATACGGAGCCGAGGGCGCAGCACGGTTCGGACGGTAGGAAGTCATAGACGCCGTAAACACAATAGACCCCTTAATACCCAGCGAGATAAACCGGCGCGCCACAGCCGTTGCGCAGAAATACGCCCCAAACACATTCAGGTTGAACAGCTGGTCCAGCTGTGCGCGGCTGAAGTCCAGCGCGGGCTGGTGCTTGGTCATTCCTGCATTCGCGACGAACCCGTGTATGGCGCCGCGTGTGGCAATGGCTGTATCGAGTGCGGAGTTGATGCTCTTTTCACACGTCACGTCGCAGTATATGTACTGTAGGCGTTTTGGGTTGGCTGCTTGCAAGGCAGTGAATTCTGTGCCGGGCTCGAATAGATCTAGGCTTATAACTGCTGCTGCTTCGTTGGCGAGACAGACTTCTGCAATGGCTAGGCCGATTCCTCTGTTTGCTCCGGTGATTACAATGACTTTGTCTTTCAAGGTGATCCTCCAGTCGTGGTCTGGGGCCGGTTGCGTGTTGAGGAAGGCTGGTGCTGAGTCGGCGGCAGGGGACATTTTGAAGTGTTTATTCTATGAGGTGCAATGAAGGCCAGGTCTGAATGACGATTTAGGTCTAACTGCTCAATTATTGCCGGGTGGGTTGCCCTTTTAACCTCCTATGGCCTGTATCTACCCCAATGTCGCATGAATGCGCACAGTAATGGAGCTCAGCAATGGCTGAAACTAACTTGATATGCAAGAGAAGATCATTTCATATCCACAGCATCAGTGAGCCAATAGCCTTGAACTATCAGAACCACTTCTCAGTGTCTCGCATCGAGGCCACACTTGGCATCGCAACGAGCTTGTGGCGACTTGGCATCTCGCTTCCTGACACGATTGGCCTCCAAGTGACAAATAGAAAGCGTGTATGTATTCTCTATTGGACCCCAGACAAAGGTCAAATCCCCAAATCAACCCCGGGTCGGCAACTCCACAGGGAAACCTGGAGAAACGGCCCACCATATATAAGTCATTGCGTGGTTTAGCCGATATCCCCTGGTTATACAACCATCTGTCCAACTCGTCCGAAGAAACTGTCGGATGGTCAATTCTCAACATGGAGACAAACAAGCAGAAGGACTTTCAGGACTCTGAGCATGTTGAGCTCAGCCAAGATATCTTCTGGACGGAGGAGGAGGAGAAGAAGCTTGTTCGCAAAATAGACCTGTGTCTACTGCCGAATATCTGGATCATGTACCTGCTCTCCTACATGGACCGTACCAAGTGAGTGTCAGTTTGTGCTGGGAAGTCTGCCTCTGACCTTTTTCCAGCATTGGCAATGCGAAGATTGCAGGAATGGCCGACGATCTCCAGCTCACCTCCTCTCAGTACAGCATTGCTCTCGTTGTCTTCTTTGGTAAGTTTCTTTCCTCTATTTCTTTCTATCTTCCTGCAAACAGGCGAATAACACACGGCACAGTTGGATACGTCGCCTTCGAACCACCATCGAACATGATACTAGTCCGAACCCGCCCCTCCCTCTATCTCCCTGCTATAATGGCCATATGGGGCGCTCTAACATGCGTCATGGCCGTTGTCAAAAGCTACCATCACCTCATAGTCCTTCGAATCTTCGTCGGGGTGATGGAATCTGGCTTCGCCCCTGGTGTGCTCCTCATTATCTCATCCTGGTACAGACGCAATGAGCAATCCAAGCGTTTCGCCGTCTTCATGTCCGCAGCTATTCTCTCCGGGGCCTTTGGCAGTCTTATCGCCGGTGCCATCACTGGAGGCTTGGAGGGCTCTCGCGGTATTCGTGGGTGGCGCTGGCTGTTTATCGTCGAGGGGGCTATTACGGCTGGGTGGGCAATCATCGCCAAATTCCTGCTTCTTGATTTCCCAGCTACATCGAGCCAGCTTAGCGAGAGGGAGAGAGAAATAGCCGTTGCCAGGTTGCAGGCAGATACTGTGGTTGTCAGACGTGGCGACGAGAAGATTGGAACTACGCAGTCTTTCCTGCTGGCTATTAGAGACTGGCGAACCTGGGGGTTCATTGTTGGCTATATGGTAAGAATTCTACGGCTTTTCTCCCTATGTGTACTGAATGTTGCTTCTAGGTCATTGTAGGCTCCTCCACCCTGACCTACTTCTATCCAACACTCGTCGCTGGCCTCGGCTACAGCGACCCTGTTCAAGCCCAATACATGACCGTAAGCTTTAGCCTTACTGACTGCCTGAGAATACTTAGAATCCGCTGAATCACTATCTAGGTCCCCATCTACGCCGTAGCTTTCGTTTGTACCGGCATAACAAGTCTCTTCGCCGATAAACTCTCCAACACCCGGGGCATCATCATCGCCACCTGGCTCGCCTTCTCAATGACGATGTCCATCGCAGTCTGCACAGTCTACAACTTCCTCACCCGGTATATCCTGCTCGTCCTCATGGCTGCAGGGCTCTGGGCATCCAACGCCGTCTCGCTGAGCTTTGCGTCCTCGGCATTTGGGACCATGGATGCAGAGGTCCGCGCTGTGGCGCTGGCGCTGGTCAATGCGCTCGGTAATCTGGCGCAGATATATGGCGCGTACCTGTTTCCTGATGATGATGCGCCGAAGTATCTCATGGGCTTTGGTGTGATTTCTGGTATGTTGGGGGTGGGGGTTTGTGTTTATGCTGTCATGCATGTTCTTCTGAGGCGTTAGTTGAATTGAGTAGAGCGGTTTTGACGATAGTGTCTTCGATTAGCATATGCAATGAAAAAGAAATCTGCTTTTCTGTGGACTGTAAGACATATTTTTTGTGCCTCTGATGCTTCCGGATATCAAGAACCTCGTTTATCCCTTCATGTTGAGGTGACAGCAGGGCCCAGCTCCAAGGCATAGCCATAAGAGGCGAGTTGCCCAAATGACAGCTAGAGGCTTCCTGAAATTGAGAGTTTCATCCTAATCATTTAATCGAATTCATGATACATACGTATATATTTCTAATGTCCCAACCCAACCCTCAACCCCCCATTAAACTCCCTAAAATCCCCCCTCAGTCCTACAATCCCAACAGCCCTAACCTCCTCCACCAAATCCCTAACCTTCTCCGCAATAACGCCCGGCACGAATCCAAAATGTTCATATACCTCCTTACAGGGAAGACTCTTCCCAAAGTTATTCATCGACACCGACGCATCCGCATACCGCTCCCACCCCGTCGACGGATAGGCCTCGATAACAACAGCAGCTTTCCCAGCCCCAGGCTTCAGGACTGAGTGTTTGTATTCTCGCGTCTGCTGTTCAAATAGTCGCGTACACGGGAAAGACACAATCCTTGCCTTAATGTTGTGCTGCTCATAGAGAATGTCTCGGGTTTGCATTGCGTAGACCATCTCAGACCCGACGCCGATGAGCGTGACGTCGAACTCATCATCATCATCATCATCGTTGCCATCGCCATCGCCATTATGGTTTTTGGCACCGGCGAAAACATACGCCCCCCTCTGCACGCCCTCACGCGAGGAAAACCGCGGATACTGCGTGAGACTCTGCCGCGAGAGCGCAAGGACAGACGGGGTGTCCGTGGCATTAATCGCAGCAATATAAGCACCCGCAACCTCTTCAGCATCACAGGGCCGGATGAAGAGGATATTCGGCATGGCGCGGTACAAGGCCGGGACGGCGACGGGCTGGTGCGTAGGCCCGTTCTCGCCAACGCCGATGCTGTCGTGGGTGGCGATGTGGATCTGCTGTAGGCCCTGCAGGGCGCCCATGCGGATTGCGGCGGCGGCGTAGAGGTGGAACATGAGGTATGTGCTTGTTATGGGGATGAAGGTGCCCTTGTTGAAGGCTGCGAGGCCGTTGGAGATGGCGCACATGGCGTGCTCGCGGATGCCATAGTGGATGTACCGGCCGTTGTAGGCGCCGGTTTGGCCGCAGGTTGTGCGGAGGTCGGGCTGTAGCAGGTTTTAGCTAACTTATCCCCTGGGAACGGTAGGTGTGTTAAGTGAACGTACTGATTGGAAATCAACCTTGTTCTTGAAGGCTACGTTGCAGGAAGGGGTGAGGTCTGCGGTGCCCACCAAAACGGACGTCAGCGACTGCCCAAGGGCGTTTGTTATGGCACCAGCTGACTTGCGCGATGCTGCGGACGCAGTAGACAGGTCTTCCTTGCGGGGGATACACTTGGTCCAGTCTGCGGGCATCTTTCCTGCGACACGGAGAGCAAATTCAGCTCCCACGACCGGGTGTTCCTCTTGATATCTCACCAAGCCCGCCCGCCACTCCGTCTCTAGGTCCTTCCCACGACCGGGGATGTCACGGAAGAAATCATATACATCGTCAGGGATGTAGAAATGCTCGTTTGGATCCAGGCCGGCCGCTTTCTTGATGTTAGCTACCTCTCCGACTCCAAGGGCGGCCCCGTGTGCATCTGCCGTGCCCGCCATGGTAGATCCGATGCCTATCGTCGTGCGGATGTTGATGAAGGTGGGCTTGTCGCTTGAACGGGCTGCAATGAGAGCATTTACAATCTCTGTTATATATTAGCACGTACCCCCACTATAAAGGTAGAAGGGCGGGCTTCTTAGACCTACCAACAACGTCCGAGTCCCCATTACGCACATCCAGCACATTAAACCCAGTGGCTCGCATCTTGGTGTTGATGTCCTCGGTATTAGCAACGTCCGCAGATCCATCACAAGTAACGGCATTGTTATCGAACATAACGCAGAGGTTATTCAGTCTCCAGTGTCCAGCCAGAGACAGCGCCTCAAGGCCAACACCCTCCTGCAAGCAAGCGTCACCAACCATACACCAAGTCATGTTATCCACAACCTCATGGCCAGGCTTGTTATATGTCGCCGCAAGATTCTTCGAAGCCATGGCCAGGCCTACCGCATTGGCGAGGCCCTGTCCCAGTGGACCGGTAGTGACCTCGATGCCTTCATGTTCGATTTCCGGGTGGCCGGGACAGACCGAGTCAATCTCCGCTGAGTGGTACGATTTGAGTTGTTCGAGGGTCATGCTCTCGACGCCGACGAGGTGCATGAAGAGGTACTGCCATAGGCAGGCGTGGCCTGTTATTTGATAATGTCAGTGCATTGTCTCCTGGTTCAGTGGTAGTGTCCCCTACCGTTAGATAGAACAAAGCGGTCTCTGTTAAAGTAATTGCAGTTTTTCGGCGAGTACTTCATGACATATTTATACAGGGCAATTCCAATGGCAGCCATGCCCATGGGTGATCTGTGATACGTATAAAGTTAGCGCTGCTGTACTACCATTTGGAAACAAGTCAATTTACCCAGGGTGGCCATCGCCGTATTGCTGGACGAGATCAGCGATGAAGGCTCGAAAGACGTTCAGAACGCGCTGGTGCTTCTCTGGGCTCTCGAAGTTGATCAGAGAAGCAGTAGATGTCGATGTGCCGTTGCTGGCTGGAACTGCCTTGACAGGCACGGTCTCAGCGGGCTTCGGCAGGAGTTCCAGTGCAGGTGCCATAGCGTAAAGAGGACTGATATGGGATTGAAATATTTCTATAATGACGCTAAGGATATCAAGCGGTAATTATCCAAGAGAAGGAGTCGAGCAGACTGCGCGCCCTTATAGTTCCTCCTCGTGGTCCATCATATCTATGAAAATGTCCCATATTCAGTGATGCTCATTGCAGCTGTTGGGATCGATACGAGCCACACCTAGGTACCTAGGCCAGGTCTATAGTGCCAGAGAGAATCGAGCTGGTTGGAACGAGTGGGCTCGCTTCGAGGCCAAGCTGGTCTCGATGCGAGGGCTTGCAACCGCCACCCATACCAAGGGAAATATACGGAACAGTATAGATGCCGACGACAGATCAAAGGTTTTGTGGACTAGGTTGAAAATCGAGCTACAGTTAGTCAGTCCCTCTTACATTTACAAAATAACTACATTTGTTACGATGTGGCTGCAATAGCAGTCAAAATTCAGAGTCTGCGCAAAAATTTCATAATTCCATTCTGGAGTAGAAGAATAGGTAGAAAACAAGCAAACACAATTTCACAATTTGTGAATGAACAATAACAAAACCACATGGGATGGACGGACGGATATCCATATGCCCATCCGTACGCAATTCAGACCAAGGTCATCATCCCGATGAATTGATTGTCCCAATCAATTCGGTCAATTCAGCCAAGCACATAACGTGCAGAAAGCAGTAACACTCGGTGGGCTAATTACCCCGCCTGCCCAAGATCGCTAGCATGCGCGTTATCGGGGTAGAAGAACGCGGCCACAGCGATAATGACGTATGCCGCCATCAAAAGCGCCCCTTCGAGATAATTGCTGCGCCCGTCGAGGACGAGGAAGTTGACGACAAAACAGGTGACGAAGAGAGAGATGGTTTCGAAGAGCGTGAAGTAAAGAGACATGTCCTTGTCCATGCACCAGCCGAGGATGACGACGAGAGGAGTGACGAAGATTGCTATAGGATAAATTAGCATGGGTAGCATAATTATTAAGAGACTCGGCTTACCGATTTGAATACTACTTCCGACGGAGACACCGATTGATAGGTCCATTTTGTTCTTCGTGGCGACCGTCACGGCGGTAACGTGCTCCGCGGCATTACCCACGATAGGGAGGATGATCAAGCCGATAAAGGCTTCACTGACAGAGGAGCTTTCGACCATGGCAGGGATTGCGTCGACGAGGAATTCAGCACACACTGCGACAAGGCCAGTAGAGAGAAGCAACATGACTACCGCAGCGGTGCGCGACATTTCGGCCTGCGGCTGCTCCTGGGGTTTCTCGGAATCAATGGTAGGGTTGACCGCGGTCGGTATACGCGCTGCAACCCTGGCGAACTGGACAGCATTGCCGACTGGGGGCTGACGGTGAGGCGCAGGACGCTGTCCGAGCGAAGGCAGCGAATGCGTACGTCGCAAGCCGTTACAGTTGCCCAAGGGATCATTTGAGGCGGTTGGCGGTGGGTTTGTGAATACAGTGTTGGACAGCAGAGACGGGAGATTGGGGCGGAATGGAGACCACTTGCGTGGAAGCTCTGAGGTTTCGCCCTGTTCGAGAGACAGCGCCGAGACGCGGGAGTTTGGTGCGGGCTGAGAGGGCAGCGTTGGAATAACGGCTTGTTCTCTCGTTTCCCGTCTGGCGACCTTCCTCCGCTTCTTCTGCTCGCGCTTGGATCGTCTGCGGCCAGTCTCGGTTGTGTGGATGCTAGCCGCCTGGCCGAAGTCTCTCGACTGCGGTTCGACGGATTGACTGGCACTAGTGACGGGATTGATGTTCAAGGTGTCATCTCCAAAGTCCCTCAAGCGCGGTTCGCTCGGGTTCCTACTATCCGGCTCCGGTTTGACGTCCACATCGACAATGTATGAGCCAGTGTCATCGCGCTGGTTGGGGCTCGACTCGCTGGCGATACTCATTTTCCGAGGAGGGAGCGATGAGACATCGACGGTGGACGATCTGTTCACCAGTTCAGGCGAGGTGGTTCCCCGCGAGCTGATACTGGCCTTTCTGTGCTTGCGGTATTTCATCGCACGCTTGATACGCTTTGCCGTTGTCCAGGAGGTCGTTGTATCGTCAGATTCGTCAGAAGACGAGCTGCTCGACGAGTCGGACGACGAGTTCATGAAATCCGCCAACACACCGGGGTGGGATTCCTCGTCGATGATTTGCTGGGGGATACTGGCGTAAAGGTAGGCGTGCGACTTGAGCTGGAAAATGATGTATAATACATAGATCAGAAGGAGCACAACGCTGGTACCGCGAGAGACCTTGAGGGTCGATTGATTGGCATCATTCGTATCCTTGAACGAAGCGTGGAAGGCGGTTGGCAGCAGGAGACTCATGACAGCCAAACTAAGAAGACAAGCACTCATCTGAGTGACAGTGCTGTTGTAAATTTGTTCCTGAAATCGGAGACCTCCAAGGAGGAAAGCCATTCCGAGAATCAACAATAGATTGGCTAGAATAGATCCTAGCAGAGAAGCCTGAACGATGCGAATTTCATTCTTGACCAGGGCAATAATGAAAATGATCAGTTCGACTGCGTTACCGAAGGTGACGTTGAGCAGGGCGCCGATAGCGTCACCCATGCGGCTGGCGACACACTCAGTAGCATGGCTCAGGAGCCCGGCCAAGGGGATAATGGCCACTGCATTCATGGCGAAGATGATGGCGGGATCCATCCCGACAGCCTCGACGGCAATTCCAACTGGCACAAAGACCAGCAGGACGTTGACCCAGCTGTGGCATAGTGCTGTTCTGGTGTGGCGAACGAAGCGGATGGCTGCGTTCTTGGTACGAGGGACAAGGCCCTGTTTCTCAGAGTTGTTTCCATCACTTGGCGAGCCCGAAGCCGGGTCGCCAGCGGGTTTATTCACTTGATCATTTTGACGACGTATGTCGGGATCGTCGGGGCGATCGTTGGATTCTGGGGCAGAGGCCTGGAGTTGGGAGTCGGCAGTGGTAGAAGCGTGAGCTTTCGCCCACGAACGAATCCGGTCTGGCAATCAGCGTCAGTAATGTATTCGACAAGACGAGCCAAGCTCGCGGATGGCAAGCCAAGCTCAGGGATGGGAAGCCAAGACAACGCGTATCGCTTATAGGGAAAGGAAGCAGACTCACGCATGTATTTCAGGACCAGGCAGATGGTCGATGGAGATGGAGAAGATGGAAAAGCCGATCGGCTGAGCAGCAAAGAATGAAAGAAGGAAAAGAAGCAAGCGGCCTCGCGAGTGAAGGAGAAGCTTCAGCGTTTGGGGGATCGGGAGGCTTATGTACGTGTGCCAAGGCGGCTAACAAGCCTCACTGGGCTGACTGTTATCATTGTCCCTGTTTATTCCTTTGTCTGTAGAATGCTATGACGCGGCAGTCTGTCTCGCTACGTAAGGGTTCAGTCAGGACACCATCTGTTATTGATCAGCTACTGTTGCGAGTCAGCCAGCACTCCTGAAATCGACCACTGCAGCACTCCTGGACGAAATGGTGTCATTGCTCCACAGCTGTGGCCAGCCTGAATCTGGAATCTTCGTTTCAATCAACGACGATCTGACTTCCTTTGCAGCGAATAGGGCCGCCAATTAGAGGCCTGCACCGCCACAGTGGCTGAGCATGTCTTCTGTGATTGGTTTCTACACTTCGGTTCGCTGTCTCCGAAGCCCGAATCGCATCCCATTACCGTATCCAATACGGTAAGTTACCGTGTGCCGTGGCTGAGGTCAGGATGACATCGCTTCAATATGACAAGGGATGCAGATGCAGGGTGAATAAATGGTTAATGAATGATCAATGGAGGCGATCCAACCATAATCTTAACTCTGTTGCAGTTGATTGTCGCGGTGGGCCGTTCCCCGCAACACCTCACTACCAGAGCCAGCCACCCACAGTCCGGCCTCAGGTCCACTGCGAATACCCAGATCACGCAAATTGCCATATAACTCATATTGATATTGATTGCTGGCAGTGGTTGTTGTCAAACATCCCTTGTTTGTGAAGCAGCAGTATTGGAAGGGATATTGTGCTGCCTAATGCAGCCTTATGGGTGATGTCTATCCTTGCTCAGGCCATGCAGACTTTCAAGTCTGGAGCCCCTTGCGGGCGATCATTCAATCACTCTAATAATCCCTCAGACTTGGGTGCCATCCAAGGCTCGACAAGTGATTTCTCTGGACAGGTTTTGTTGATGATGTTTTACCTCTTAACATGAGATTGACAAGTCTTGATGTCTTTTCTATTCTGGACCAAGATAAATGTTGACACTATAGACACCGTATGTAGAGTAAGCCAGTATCTTAGACGGCGAGAAATCAACAGAACATGCCATATCAGATCACCAGAAGTAACCTATACATGTCAGATTGGTCAATTTCGACCCACAATCCAGAAGCCCATATGGAGCGCGTCCAAACAGTCAACGGCATAACCTCCCGGCAGCAGATCACTCCAGTTCTCTGTATATCAACCTTCCACACTTATCTACTATCCTTACTCGTCCTCTGGTTATGCCTAAACTATGTCTCCTCCCCAGGCCCATCCATTTCTCCAAACTACTCAAGTACCAGTTTGTCCCCCTTACATGGTGTTCTGTCGACTGACGTTATAAGTTGTTGTTGTCTAATTCACTGCACTGTCATCTGATCTAACCTACCTGGTCTTTGCACTTTCTTGCAGGAATGTGAGGTAGTTGGTGAGTTGTTGTTTGACTCTTATGTTGAGATAGAAAAACAAAGTAAATATTCCAGCACGCTGATATTTAATATATAGTATAAATCAATGGTCAGTAAAGGTAATGGGAAGCCGGATATACTTATATATAAGACGGCCAAACGACACGTTGATTCAATAGCTAGTAGATCTATAGGCAGCTACTATTACCCTACCTATCTCTGCATTATCGTCCACTCAGCATCCACCCAGTACTTCCTTCAAGCAGTTCAAATCCCTCGGTACGAAGTAAAACCTGTGGCTCCGTGGATCAGCACATCCCGTAAGAGGATCAGCATCAGTCCGATGGATAGCCTTGATCTCGAACGCGGCGATTGTTCTGACCAATACCACATAGATATCGCGGTTCGCAAGGTGATACCCAGGACACACCCGGTAGCCCAGTCCGAAGGCGAACAGCGGCAGATCTGGATTCTCGAGCCACCTCTCAGGGCGGAAGATTTCTGGGTCCTCGTATACTAAGGGATCTATGTTACACGCCCACGCGTTCAGTAGAATCATAGTTTCTGGTGGGACACCTTTTCCCTCATACTCAAACTCCTGGATAGTAAGTCGAGGAAGTGACAGTCGCACTGGAGTATAACCCCTATCAACCGTCAGACAGCGACAGCTACAAAATGAGCAGATCACGTACCGCAGACACTCACGAAGAAGTGCCCGTATATACTGGACTTCTTCCACCTCCACCACCTCAGATCCAAAGATTTGTTTGTCATCGGGGTATAATTGCCGGATTGCTTCATACGCAGTATTCTGGAGCTCAAGCTGTGCCGCAAGGATAGTGAAGCACCAGAGAAGGGTATTGCGTGTCGTCGCAAGGCCTCCAGACAGGAAGCTCAACAAAACAACCGATAACTCGCCCTGGGCCAACGGATGCGCACTGAGATAATTCTTCATATAGAGACAGCTCTCATTGATTCCTTTTTCAAGTTTATAGTCCGCCTCTTGGTTAATCCTCTCCACATAAGCGTCTCTACGCACTTGCAGGCGTCTCGCTCGCGGAGTTTAACCCTAAAGACATCGCCGTATGTCGCAGCCCATTTCGCATATTGCTTTTCTACATTTCGGTGGTACAGAGACGGGGTATTACCAGCAATCGGCCAAGCCGGTGGTCCAGGGAATTGGAATATGGGATCATGGGAAGAGTGAGAGAAACTTAGATATATGACCGAAATACCGATAGCTAGTGCGATCCACGCGAATATGTCGATGTTTGAAAACACCTTATTTCAGACAGGAGTTGTAATGGAAAGATCTCTTGTCGTCTTCATATCGAACGGGGAATCACCGACAATTCATTGTGAAACCTATTCCTCTTGCAGGTTCGGAATACGAGCCTGGATTCGCGGGCACGAGTATTCAACCGCTGAACAAGTCTTGGTGACGATACACTGTCTAGAGAGAGAGAAACAGTACTAAAATCTAATTCCGTAGAGGTTGGTTGTGAACAGGCGGGGACTACGAGAACATGGTTGCCCTGGCCTATGTTATCATATCATGTTTCAAAATATCTCCCGTCTCCCATCGTTGCATCCAGATGGCAGGGCGTGTGGGAGAGAGCAGCCAGAAAGAAACAATAATTGGCAGAACGGTGAGAACAAGACCAGTGACGGTCTTACCCTTCGGATGTACTCTGTAAAGACTTTCCCCAGGCTAGTCTCCATACCTATCTATTCTCTCAGGACATTTGTGAGACATAAGCCAAACGATGTATCCTCTGTTAACCAGACTACTGCTTCATGAGCTATCAAAAACCAGCATCATATTGCAAAGCATCCCTCCTCCCCTCCAGAATGAAACACACATGCACCCACCCAGGCCGCAGCACCGCAGGTACGGGAAGAGACTGGAGGAGATCGAGACTAGAGCAGACTAGATGCCCAGCCTTCATCCGTCACCCTTCTCCCTTCCATGGGTCCAACGGCCAAACCCAAACCGGCCCGGTGCGGAATGGCAATCGTGGTCGAATTCCGTGGTCTGGACCGTTTCAGGACAGCGCACGATGGGGCGGCGGCGCAAGTGTATGCGGCCTAACACTCAAATGGCACTGCCAAGTCCAAGCCTAGACTCGACAGGTGTAAACGAGTCTACGTCGGCTAGCTACGGAGTTCAGTTGATAGCTGATACGCTGGATATGTCGGGATTCGATCGGAATTGGGGGAGGGAAGGGCATGCACTGTCAATCGCCCGTTGTGCAGATCCAGAGAAGGTGTTAACTGTCACTGTTAGGTTGACTGGTGACGGGTCACTTAACTGATAGCAGGTAAAGTACCCGTTTCAGCTCACACCAATGAGCTGTAGTGTATTATGTCCTTCCTTGCATTGGAGGAAACGTTGGGAAATGGTGGTGGGCCTGGACCGTTGGGCCTAATAACGCCTGATACCCACCTCGGCTGGCCGGAGGATTTCCCTCATTTCCGCTTATTAGTTTGCTATTTCTGTTATTTATGGGAAAATATTATAGGCTGGACGGACTCCATTTCTGGACTTCTTACGTGTCAGGTAATCTGTTCACCAGTGCTCGGAATGGTTGCATTTCTTAATTCCTCACTCAACGGTATAGTGTATCAGTCGATATGCAGTATGTAGAATGCAGCAACTCCTGAATATGAATGAAGTAGAGAGGCCAGTTATAAGACCAGAGGCAAAACAGAACTTTTCCGGGTATCCAATGCATGCACCGACCGACCAGAGAAACGCCAGATAGGAGAAGGTCTATCGCTGATAAACCAGGAAAAAAAGAATATATAGTACAAGAAGCACGACTGAGTCAGTCAGACAAAACCCGGAGCAAGTCAGTAGTCGCCCAGTTAAGTAAACAAAAACACCAATAAAATGAATATAAAATGGAAAGCCTAGCAATATCCCCTCCGGTCGCGATTCAGCGTTAGAATCTCCTTGCGTAACCGCTCATTCGCATCCTGGAGCTCTTGCATGTACGTGATGGCATTGCTCAGGATCTCGGATTTCTTCAGCGACGCGGACGACTTCACCCCGGTTGAAGCGGTTGTCGTGACAGGCTTGGACACGCCGGCCGGCTTCACAGCCATGGCCTTCTCCAGTGCCACAAACTTGGCGTTCATGTTGGTGCGGTAGCGCTTCTCGATGATGTTGTGGGCGGCGCGTTTGGCGGCGTTGCGGCCTCGCGCCGTGTCATCTTTGTTTGCTGCGCTGCGAGGCTTGCGTGCTTGTTGCTGTTGTGGGGGGAGTTCTGGGGAGGAGGAGTAGCGAGTTGAGGTTGAGATGGAGGAGGCCTTGCGCTTTGGGAGCTGGGCCTGGGTTTCCGTGGGGTGGATTGTCTGGATGGGCGAGGGGAGATCGATTGCTGAGGGGGGTGTGGAGGACATCAGGTTTGTTGGTGAGAAGGACTGGTCGTCGCTTTCGTCCTGGTTCAGTCAGTACATGGGAGAAGATGAGATGGACGGGACGAGACGAGATGATGACATACCGAAGACAGCGAGTCGTCGTGAGAGACAGTAAAGCCGTTGATGTCCGTCGGGGCAGCAAAGAAGTCTGCGGGCAGGTCCTTGGTATCCCAGAGCATGTCGTTGGGGATGTCCATGGGGAAGGACTCGGGGACCATGGTGTTGAGCGAGAACAGGTCGATGGCGCTGTCGTAGGACCAATTGGCCGACAGGGGATCAGGAGAGGTGTACGCCATGAGAGTGTGAATAGAGATGATGTTATTGGTGCTTGCGAATAGAATATAATATGATATTGTTGTGGTAAGGTGGAAAGATCATGGGCAGCCCATTTATATACCATGTAAACACCCGAAGCAGCACCCGAGCGGCCAGAAGGAACCGAGTGCAGCTCTTTGGCTTCAGACTAGATGACAACTTCTGCACGGTGACTTGCTCGGTGAAGCGCAGCCGAAGTCACCCCAGACCGGATGCTGCGTATCCAGATGGCCATACAGCGTCGGCCGGGTCCGAAGCGCTAGCAGGAAGGAAAAATTAACAACTCAGAAAGCAAAAGGATGACAGCAGTGGGTCCGAACGATCGCTGGATCCTCGATTCGTTCCATGAAGTCGTTATGTCGGCCGTAGCTCGGAGCCGACATAAAGTACACTGTTATACTATTACAATAAAGTACTTTTACTGCTGGTAACTACGGTGGTCAATGTCAGCATGTCCTCGCATTCATATCAGATACAGACACTCTACATCCACCCACATACAGATACTGTAGACACTGCAGGCTCTACGTATACATGTAGATACACAAACAGTAAAACCGGAGCCCTCCGCCTCTCCATTATGGTCTGACCTGGAACTCGTCTCTCCGCGTCACCTCATCAGTCACCTGCCGCCCGGCTCCTTCGTGCGCTTAGTTGCCGAGGCGCCTGCTGCATCTGACGGATAACGGTTTCCTCTGATCTGACCCTGCTGGACCCTGTCCGAGCGGAAGAAATCATACCCGCCGTGCTGTTGGTCTGTCAGACGGGATTCCCCCATTCAAACCATCCAGTCGACAAAGTCGGATCGTATGAATGGAGAATCATAGCTGTCATCGGGTCTCTTCCGAGCGGAATTCAGCCCCGTCCAGACTCAGGGTGCACTGCTGAAACGCTCAACGGCGCTGCAGGAGGCGCTCATCACACGTCACATAATCCCTGTTGTTTTGCTACGGACTACGGACTTCCCTACCGGGAAGTTCTTACGCTCGATACGGAATACTGGATCCTTGTCATCGTCAGACTTGCGGCCTGGATTTTCCGGCCTGATGCCGTGGCGTGCTGTCAACCTGTATACTACTATACTACTCATATCGGCCGGCTCCGTCCCATTATTATGCGTTATAGCCATCTGGATTGATATTCGACAGCGTACTGAATTTATCCAGGTCAGTATAACGCCGTATGGTTGTGATTGTGGTCCTGTTCAGTGCAGTTGACGATATGCCACAAGCGTACTCTTCCCTACGAGTCAAGTCAAGCACGGCATTACTACCATCTCCAGCCTTCAGACATGTTCTGCCACCGAAGTATAGACATCAAACCACCCCGACCGACAACCATCCCATCGGGCTCAGGTTCTAGCGAGGGTCCAATTCCTCAGCTTTCTCTCTGGCAAGCCTTGGCAGCGGAGGGGCAGGCAGTCGTCTGTCACCAGGATGTACGTTCAACCCGAGTATGACGGTATACTCCTGCATCACCATAACAATAACCTAAATCAGGATAAGGTTCCCCGCCGTGCATCTACTTCAGCGTCATCTCCAACTCGGGATTCAAATCGTTCAAACCCCGGGCAGCCAACCATTTCGGCTCTTGTGCTGCTGACGCCGGTATCGTCGTGATCTAAGAGGATCAGACAGACCTGAGATCTGAGATGGGTGTCTTGACCCAGCGTGGGTCGTGATCTGAGCTGATCGCCGTGATGACGGCCGACCGTTGGATGGCGATCGGATCGACTGCCTCCGTCTATACGGTGTATATAATCATCGACCATGGCTGGGGCTGATGAACCGTTTCCTTGGGTCAGCGGGGTTGTTCTCGTATTCAGCAGGTCTTGTAGCGGTGTTCCAGTCGACAGGTGGTGAGGACTGGAGGACTAGTCGAGGCATCTTGGAGGAAGTCCGGTCGGTATTTCATCGCTGTCTGTATAGAATGGGAGACCATCAACGTGCAATCTCTAGAGTTGAGATGTTGCCAAATCCACTCCGCGTGTTGTTGACAGACATCACCTTATATCCAGTTATCCAGTTATGTACATCATACTATCCAGTTATCCAGTTATACACACGACTTCTATTTTCGCTCACCGGAAGCACCCGAAGAACCCGGTGCCACCCGGCTGTCAGACACCCAGCCAATCAGGACGGCAACTACTCGGTAAAAATAAAAATATTCTCGATCATATGCAGGAGAAAAAAAGAGAATGAAAAAGTAGTTTATTAATTAAAGAGAGGAGATTGGCTGGCCAAGAGCGCCACTGTCTAACAACAAACAATCGGGACAGCCCGTAGCGAACAAAAAAAAACACAAAGAAGGAAAGGAGATGATGTCAAACCCGGATATCATATTCGTAATTCATAATGGATAGGTGTCATGTTATACACCACCCGTCCCAAAGAGCTCCATATGCACACGCGTCTCATCAACGCCCTGCGCCGTCAATGCCTTCTTCGTATCCAGCATGAACCCCGTCGGCCCGCAGACGTAGTACTCCGTCTTGTCATTGTCAACAAATAGGTCCTTAGTGCTGTCGAGCTTAGCCAGGTCCACTCGCCCGGCGTGTGTGTAGTTCTCGCCCTGCTTGTCACTCTCAGTGGGACTCGTCAGGAAGTATGTAGTGGACAAGTTCGGGAGGGTTTTGGAGAGGGAGGCCAGATGGTCCTGGAAGGCGCGCGAGGTAGACGTATGTGCGCCGTGGATGAAGTGGATGGGCCGTGTACTTGCTTCCACTGCAGCCAGGCTGTTCACCATCGACGTGAGCGGGGTGAGGCCGACGCCGGCGGAGATCAGGACGAGCGGGTGCGACGCGCTCGACGAGTCCAGGTGGAAGTCGCCGTAGGGGTGCGACAGCTTGACGGTGTCGCCGACATGCACGTTGTCGTGCAGGATGTTGGACACGTAGCCTGGGTGTGCGGGTGCGCTTGGATCAGCCGGGTTGAGGCCTGGGTCCTTGCGCACGCTGATGCGGTAGTATGTTGGCTGGGGCTGGTCGCTGAGCGAGTACTGGCGGCATTGGGCGTGGTTGAGCTGGGGCACGGGGACTTGGATGGAGACGTACTGGCCCGGGAGGAAGGAGGGCAGGGTCTCGCCGTCGACGGGCTCCAGGTAGAACGAGGTGATCACGTCCGACTCGGGCTCTTTGCGTGCGACGCGGAACTCGCGGAACGAGGTCCAGCCGTTGGCGGCCTTGTATAGGTCGGCCTCCTTGCTGATCATGAGGTTGGCGAGCTGCCAGTAGGCGGCGGCCCAGGCGTCGAGCAGCGGCGGTGTGAGGGCATCGCCGAGGACCTGGCCCATGGCTTCGAGCAGGAACTTGCCGACGATCTGGTAGCCCTCGGGCGGGATGCAGAGCGAGGCATGCTTGTGGCAGATGCGCTCGACGGCGGGGGAGAGCACGCCTAGGTCGTCGATATACGTAGCGTAGGCGAAGAGAGCGCCGGCCAGAGCACGAGGCTGGTGCCCGTTGGCCTTGTTAGAGGCATTGAAGATGGTATTCAACTCCGGGTGGGCACCCAGCATGTTATTGTAGAAGACCGTAGTGATGGTCTCGCCATGCTGCTGGAGGACAGGCACAGTGGCCTTGATGAGCGGGATCTGGTCCGGCGACAGAGACATGGTTCAGAAGGAATTGACTTTGGGGAATCGTGGTTCAGCAAAGTGACGGTGATGAATCATGATATTTATACTGCATCGGGTCCAGCCCGACGATACCGCACAATCCCGACTGCATGGCGTGGTCCTGCTGTTTCTCCGCGGAGGTCAAAAAGTGTGGAGCCATTCACAGCCTTGCCATTGCATTAGGGCAGTGAACAAACTCGCGGGGAACACCTAGGACTGATAATGCACAAGCAGGTCAATCGATAGGGCTAACTTGCTGCAGTTAGAGGTTGCAACATGGTTGCAGCTTGATAAGGTTGCGTCAACTGGTTGGTTCAGCGTTGGACGCTGGTTCGGCTCGTATCTGGCGAATGGCGTGCCAGCAAGAACAAAGCGATATACGTTGCATTGGGCCAGACTCTCATGTCTGGTTAACTACAGCGGACAATGCTGCCATGGCTTGCCCGCTCGTTTCCGTTCATCTTGACGTCGTTCAACGCGCCTCTAAATCGCATTGGACGAGCGTATTTCCATATACTACAATCGTGGAAACAATTCCCGTCTAGACCACTCTACAGCGCTTCACAGAGCCTCAGCCCAGGCCAGTCATGACGTTGATAATCGCGAAGAACGGCTATAAAGCAGCCGGCGCAAGCCAGCACATCGCGCCAGGCGAGGCTGATGAGATGAAATCCCAACACTAGATCCTGCATTATCATCACCAATAGCTAGCAAAATGCGCGTACCAAAGGTCTTTGGCGGCGGCCGGGGGGATACCCCCGTCGTGCGCCCCAGCCAGAACCAGCTGCCCATGTTGCATCTGGCCGACACCGTTCGCAACAACTTCATCGCAACAGCCGGCGAGTTTGTTGGCACATTCCTCTTCCTCTTCTTTTCCTTTGCGGGCACCCAGGTCGCAAATACCCCGAAGCCAGTGGATGGCGCGCCGCCGAATATCCCGGCCCTGCTCTACTCGTCTCTCGCCTTTGGCTTCTCGCTGACCGTCAACGTCTGGGCCTTTTATCGAGTGACCGGAGGACTCTTCAACCCAGCTGTATGTCTTCCGGGTCTGCCGGACATTCTAAGCCAACTAATGTGTAAAGGTCACCCTTGCGCTCTGTCTCGTCGGTGGAATGCCAGCCATCCGCGGGCTGTTCGTCTTCGCAGCACAGCTCATCGGCGGCATTGCTGCAGCTGGTGTCGTCAGTGCTTTGTTCCCGGGTGATTTGAATGTTACGACGCGGCTTGGAGGCGGCGCGTCCATCTCGCAGGGCCTCTTCATCGAGATGTTCCTGACCGCGCAGCTGGTCTTTGTGATCATCATGCTGGCAGTGGTCAAGCACAAGTCGACATTCCTGGCGCCCGTCGCAATTGGCCTTGCATTCTTCGTGACAGAAATGATCGGTACTCCCCCTTACCCATTAAACCATTCATATTAAGCCGTTCATGTTCATGTCTAACCATGTATAACTATCAGGCGACTACTACACCGGCGGCTCGCTGAATCCCTCGCGCTCTCTCGGGCCCGACGTGATCAACCGGTCCTTCCCCGGCTACCACTGGATCTACTGGGTCGGCCCGCTGCTGGGCTCGCTGCTGGCATGCGGCTTCTATTACTTCCTGCGGCTGTTCTCGTACGAGTCCGTCAACCCGGGGCAGGACTTTAACGAGTGGGAAGCCAAGATGGGGCCTGGCTCGTGGGACTCGATGCAGGGGCGCACGTACTCGGACACGACGACCTTGAACCGGGGGGTGTCGCCGCGGGGGGAGCGCAATCTTAATAATGGAGCGAGCAGTCACAATCACACCACGCCTCCGTATCCGCAGCCGCAGCCTGCGGTTGGGGCGGAGCAGGTGTAGCTGTTATAGTGTCTGTGCGTTGTACCCCAATACATACCAATACGTAGGCAGGACTGGACCTATGCTTCGCATAGCGTATAGTATACAGTATACTCCGTCTCATCAGACCATATAAATAATTATACCCATACTCTATTTTGTCTATTCCGTATCTCTGTATGATTGTCTTTTCCTTCCTTCTTCTGTTCATCAATGCAGATCATTCTGCTTGAGCTCAAGGTGAGCCCTTATCTACCAATCAGAGCTGCCTCTTCAGTGGAGTTCTGCATGAGAAAAGATCCTGCCAATCATATCCGCCGGACTACCCGGAGAACAGTCCCATGCTGATCGCTGGTTCGATCATTGCGCCGATCCCGCCCCACCAGCCCCCCTTTTCCTTGGCAGGGATGCTCGTGCGGAGATGAGCTGGACTGATCCCCATGAGAGAATTCGATCTTCCTTTCCTAAGTGTCCTTCATCTGTCACTCTGTCTTGACTCTTGCTCTTGCAGCGAGCGACGACTGCAATGGGCGATGTGCACTCTCCGCGCGGCGCTCCCGTCGCCGCGCCCGACCTGGGCGACGCGTACGACCAGGAATTGCTGGGTAGGCTCGCCACTGACTGATCAGTCTGGAGTCGCTGACAGTGAGTAGCGAAAATGGGATACAAGCAGGAGCTGCGGCGGCAGTACTCGACGGTGCAGATATTCGCGGTCGCGTTCAGCATCATGGGGCTGGTTCCCTCGATCGCGTCGACGATTGCCTTCTCTCTCCCTGCGGGACCGGCGGGGATGATTTGGGTATGTCATTGATTTGTGTTTGTCTTCATGCGTTTGGAGTGCTAAGGTTGCAGGGCTGGTTCACGGCGAGTATCCTGATCTTCTTCGTCGGCCTGGCCATGGCCGATATGGCCTCTGCGATGCCCACAGCCGGCGGCCTCTACTGGTGGACGCACTACTTCGCCGGGCAAAAGTGGAAGAACCCGCTTAGTTTCCTGGTCGGATACAGCAACACCCTCGGGCTCATCGGCGGTATTTGCTCGGTGGACTATACCCTCTCCCTCCTGATCCTGGCCTGCATCTCGATCGCCCGCGACGGCACCTGGAGCGCATCCAACGGCACCATCTACGGCCTGTACGCCGGCCTCATCCTCGTCCACGGCACCTGCACCATCCTCGCCAGCAACATCATGCCGCGCATCCAGACCCTCTGCATCTACATCAACGTCGCCATTATAATCGCCACCGTCGTCGCCCTGCCCGCGGGGAAGGTCGCGCGCGGGGGCACCCTCAACTCGGCGCACTACGTCTTCACGCACGTCGATAACACCAGTAACTGGCCGATCGGGTGGAATTTCGTGCTTGCGTTCCTCGCGCCCATCTGGTCTATCGGGTTCTTTGACTCGTGCGTGCACATGAGCGAGGAGGCGATGCATGCGGCGCGCGCTGTGCCGAGGGGGATCCTCTTCAGCGCAGGCAGCGCGTGTGTTCTCGGCTTCTTGATTCTCAGTGTCATTGCGGCTGTTATGGATCCTAACGTGAGCAATACCTCCGGGACAGTCTTTGGACAGCCAATGGCGCAGGTACTACCTCAATTTTTTTTTTTTTTTTTTTTTTTTTACTTCTAAAAAAAAAATCAAACATTCATAGATATCGCAACGTAGTGTCGTAAATATACTGGTCCAAGGTACAAGGTTAGCTTGGTAGAACACAAGTATTCACGTGGTCTTAGATTTATCTACATTTATATATATTTATATATATTATTTTTAAATTATTAAAATATAAATTATTATTTTTTTTTTCTTATCATTTTAAAAAAATATTTTTTTTTTTTTTTTTTTTTTTACTTCTTGCAATATGGTATTAACAGAGGCAGATCTACTACGACGCCCTCGGCAAAAAAGGCGCATTGGGCTTCATGGCTGTTCTCATCCTCATCCAGTTCCTCATCGGGCTTTCCCTGGTATGCCCTCTTTCCACATATATATATATATATAGATAATGCTAATAAAAACAGATCATAGCAGCCTCCCGGCAAGTGTTCGCCTTCGCGCGCGACCACGCCCTCCCCTTCTCGCCCATCCTGCGCAAAATCACAACCTACAGCATCGTAAAGCAACAGCCCATAAACGCCATCCTCTTCCTCGCCGGAATCTGCATAATCTTCGGCCTACTGGCACTGATCAACAGCGTCGCCGCAAACGCACTATTCTCGCTCTTCGTCGCAAGTAACTACGTCGCATGGGGCACGCCCATCCTATGCCGATTAGTCTGGAAATCGAGATTCACGCCCGGGGAGTTCTATACGGGGAAGATGTTTAGTACGGGCTTTGCTTGTGTGGCTGTCGCTTGGTTGGCGTTTGGGTTGGTGCTGAGCATGTTTCCGACTGTTAAGGATCCGGGGCGTACGTTTCCCTTCCCTTCTCTACTTTCCTCCTTTGGTTTTGGTTGTGGTTTACTTGTTTGGATGTGTGGCTAACTGAATACAGCCGCTGATATGAACTACACGGTCGTGCTGAATGGGTTCGTGTGGCTTGCGAGTATGCTGTACTACGTGGTGTATGCGCGCAAGGTGTTTACGGGCCCGCGCACGACGATCTCGGAGGGGGAGGCTCCGTCGTCGTCTGGGACTGAAGGGTATGAGAAGGAGGCGGGTAGAGCAGGGAAGTCGGAGATATAGATTAGAGATGGACTGGACTGGTTGTATTATAGCGAGTGGGTGTAGTGTAGTTGCATAATATATATTAGACAAGTGATGGTAGTACCGAACATACGGTCGGTGCAGCTACTGTATACCAGACTAGAAGACGATATACTAAACCTCAGAACGGGAGCATATGAGTGCGAGGGAAAATTAGATATATTTGTAACCGAAGTAACGTCTCAACTGGGATATGGTTAAGGGCATTGATTTGGAATGCGTACTCTTGCTATACAATCACGGCAGTTTGCTACAGCAACTGAAGCCGAGCAATTAATCTATCATCGGGCATAAAGCTGGGCTGACGACATTCAGGTATTAAATAGGCTAAAACATGATTTCCGGATAAGTAACAGTACATCTTCAGGCTGTCCGACAGAAGTGCCTGTGGGATGGCAATTTCGTTGAAACAATGATATAAATGACACTGAAGGGAAGCCATATAAAAGTGCCGCTGACAGCATAGTTCATGATCTTAGCAATATAACCTCTTTCCATGACAACACACCATGTACAGACTAAACATTCTTATCCTCACCGTCCAATGCGCACTCGCTGCGGCCAGCTCTTCTGGATGTGGTACGAGCCCATCTATAGACAGCGGAGTCAATCAAGCAGATGTCAATGGGCAACAGCGCGAGTACATTATCCAGCTCCCTGACAACTACGACTCGAATAATCCATACAAGCTTGTTATCGGATACCACTGGCTTGACGGTTCAATGGACACCGTTGTGGACGGCAGTTTCTACGGCCTCGCACCACTTGCAGCAGACTCGACCATATTTGTTGCTCCCCAAGGCCTCAACGCTGGGTGGGCGAATACAAACGGAGATGATCTCACCTTTACAGACCAGATTCTCGACGCAGTCCAGTCCAATTTCTGCATCGACCAGGACCGTATCTTCGCTGCAGGCTGGAGCTATGGCGGCTCCATGAGCTACTCCGTTGCGTGTTCGCGTGCAGATGTCTTCCGCGCTGTTGCAGTCCTGTCCGGTGGGGAATTGAGTGGCTGTGACGGCGGAAACGATCCTGTGGCATACTTTGGCCAGCATGGAATCAGCGACGATGTCCTGCCAATTGACTCGGGGCGGCAGCTGCGCGACCACTTTGTGCAGGTCAATGGCTGCGACTCGGCGGATCCTGAGGAACCAGCTGCTGGCAGTGGCACCCATACTGCTACTGACTATACTGGTTGCTCTGAGGGTTATCCCGTGGAGTGGGTTGCTTTTGATGGAGGACACGTCCCTACGCCCTCTGATGCTGGGGCTGCGGATTCCTTTACCCCAGGTCTCATCTGGGATTTCTTCTCGCAGTTTTAAGCCAGCCTGGAGTAGCTCGGCAGTGGAGTTGCTTGCAACTGCCGTTGTGTCAGATATGACTTTCATCTGTAACATATCTCCACTGCTATATCCTGTTATAAAGTCAAGATCTTCGCTACACTTGAGCCTGTTTCTACTATTTTGGCTGATATGGTAAATATCCATATTCTTATAGTATCTATATTTGATTATATTTATGGAATGAACACGGACCCTTTGATCCGCTACCCCAAACTACTGATGGAGGAAGGATCACCATATAGTCCTTGTAGCCGTGCCAAACAGGGTATTTAGCCAGTGGGGTCAGCCCCGTCGGTTCTGAAGAAACGTTGCATGCATATTTTATTGGTCTCTCTAGGATCTCGGTTAATAGAATGCATTCTCATATGCTGCCGACAGGTAACCCCTATTGAATTGTCGGGACGTCTCCATATTTATCAGACAGAGGGGCACAGGTCTATATCAGGAAGGCGAGGAAGGTTTTCATAAGTTTCAGTATTACTATTGTTCTTGTTTTTATTGAAACCATGTTGTCTACACTTGCAATCACCGTCGCCTTGCTCACTGGGGCTGGGCGAGGCGATACAACACTCCAACAGCAGCCTGTGATATGGGAGGATCTTGCGGACACAGATATTTTTCGAGTGAATGACACCTTCTACTACTCGGCTTCCACCATGCATTACTCCCCTGGGGCTCCAATCTTGTCAAGCAAGGACCTTGTTCACTGGGAGTTCATCGGGCACAGCGTCCCCACGCTTGACTGGGGCTCGAAATATTCTCTCCAAGATGGCTCGGCATACGTACAAGGGATTTATGCATCAACGATTCGAGCACGTCCCAGTGATGGGCAGTGGTTCTGGGTCGGATGCGTTGAGTATAGCAGCACATACGTCTACACTGCCTCAGGGCCAACAGAGGACTGGACCCAACTAGCCCATATCCCGGAATGCTATTACGACTCCGGTCTCTTGTTTGATGATGATGGAACGCCTTATGTCGCCTACGGGAGCTCTGAAATCAAGGTGGCCCAGTTGTCTGATGACCTCAAGAGTCATGTCCGTGCCGAGTCTGTCTATACTTATGACAACAGCGCTGAGGGGAGCCGAATGTACAAGATTGACGGCACTTACTACATTCTCAACATCGACCCTACGTCTAGGATCCAGTACGCACTGAAGTCGGACAGTCCCTTTGGACCCTACGACTCGGCTATAGTATCCAACAGCCCGGCCTGCCCTTCGGACGTCGGCGACCCCCCTCATCAAGGTGGCATAGTGGACGATGGCGATGGCAACTGGTACTATATGGCGTTCTGTGACTCGTACCCCGGTGGACGAGTGCCCGTCCTAGCCCCTATCGTATTCAACGACCAAGGGTTTCCGCAACTGGCTGATGTCAATACGTGGCCGTCCAGCGTGACAGTCCCCCTGGACGAGGTCTCCACGCCAGATTTCAGCTACACAGACTCCTTCACGGGCAGTGGTTTAAGTGCGCAATGGGAATGGAACCACAACCCAGACACCAGCGCTTACAGCTTGGATAACGGACTGATCCTGAATACTGTCACAGTAACGGACGACCTATATCAGGCTCGGAACACGCTCACCCATCGCGCTCTGGGCCCTAGCAGTGCTGCTACAATCGAGCTTGATTTCAGCAGCATGCAATCTGGGGATCGAGCAGGGCTTGTGATCCTGCGTGATAGCTCCGCGTGGGTTGGCGTGATCGACAATGGCGATAGCAAGGTAGTAGGTGTCTGGAAGGGCCTTGATATGACATCGGGAGACGGCGGCTGGTCGACTGTGGACACTGGGTCGCTGGAGACATCTGAGGACATTGGTGATTCGACTGTGATCTACCTTCGTGCCCGGGGGAATTTCAGGCCTTCGTCCGACAAGACTGTGCAGTTTTCGTACTCGACTGATGGCTCTACGTTCTCGGATATCGGTGAGCCATTTGTCATGAATACGGAGTGGGAGTTCTTTATGGGCTACCGGTATGGCATCTTCAACTTTGCAACGGAGTCTCTTGGTGGGAGTGTGAAGGTGTCGAGTTTCACTATGGAGGCAGTTGAGGAGTGAATAAAGACGAGTTGTGCTTATTGATGGTTGTTTTTATGCTGCAAGTAAATAACTAAAATAAACATCTCGTTAACCATCAGAGCTCACGAAAGAAACACTCCATATGGTACCGTAAGAGGTAGATGAACAAATATCTCTATGATATGTATATGAAGACTCTGGGCGATGAGTTTGTGACTGCACTTTTAGATCCACCTTGCCAAATCGTCATTCGCATTCAAATCAAGGTCTTGCCGATTCTCTTCTCATTGTACACTAAATACACTTATACGTTCAGCGTCAACACACCCGGCCTCCAGGGTTGGGTGTTGTAATCCCCTCCACCAGCACCGCTTGGATCTTGGCCCTGGTAGAGGAGTTGCAGGTTGCACGGATCAACCAGGTTCGTCTGATCAGGGCTGCTGCGAATCAGATCGCCGTGGCTAATATCATTCGTCCAGGTAGCACCGCTGTTAGCCTTTCCAGCAAAGGGCTGGCTCTCAGTCGAGTCCTGGGACGTCCACTCGCCATCGAGACTATCAGCCACGAACGAGCGGAAATAGCGTCCCCCAGACCCAATTGCCTCCACGATCATCAGGTACTGGTTCTGGCCGTCGACGGTGTAAACCTGGACTGCTTCGAAGAGGTTATTGGTAGTATCACTCATGATCTCCTCGAAATCGGTGCCGAAGTCGCCGGGGAAGTTGTCAATGGGCATGCTGGCGCGGTAGATTTTGCCATTGTCGCCTGCGAAGAATAGATACATGTTTGTATCATCTCCAATCACGGTTTGGTCGATTGCTCCAGTATCAGAGCCGGTGATGGTTCCAGAGAAGAGGGGTTCTTCCGACGACCACCCATTGGCATCTGTGGGATCGCTGGATGTGCGGTAGCTGAATGCAGTCGAACCCCACTGGTAGGCCAGTATCCAAACGTCCTTTGGCGAGAAGTAGAAGAGGGTTGGGGCGACAGCGGCGAAATCCATCGCATTCTGACTTGCAGAGGCCATTTCAGGCCAGTCCGAGAATGGGCTAAAGACCATTGATCCGTAGTTGCCACTTTCGTCGGCAGTAGATGCATATACAATGTGCTGGCCGTTAGAGGTAACCTGGGTGAAATCCTTCAGAGCTACCTGTCCAGCTGCAGGTTCGGCCAGAGCATCAGTTGATGTCCAGCTGTAGGTTGATGGGAGGCTGCACTGTGCCAGGGCACCTGGAATTGAGAGAAGCAGCAGGGCTGCAGATGGCAGAAAAGATGACTTCATCTTGGAGAGACTCATGGCGATATTAAGGACAGATAGTCAATGCATGAAAAGATTATTATAGGCTGGGCATCAACAGAAGCTCATCGGGTTTATATACTGGGCTCAACGGCAGTTGATGCTCTGTTCTATACCGGTGTAGATACCACGTCTGACCTTAGGCTATTTCGCTGCGATGGTTGTTTCAGGTTCATTGCCTTTGGACATTAACTGCCAATGATGGACAGCTCTACGAGACAACACTCGCCTCCTGATGTCGATCAGACAGGGTGAAACTGTTTCTACCGTTTAGCCCTGATCAGTGACAATAGGCAGTATTAATGGCCTATAACGAAAGAGCTTTTAGTAATAAGTAGGCATGCCAAGCTCATACAGTCTTCATGGGCAATAAGGTTATTCTACTCAGGGACTACCTTTGCTCCTGATTCATATCCTGAGTACTCCAGGCATTTATCCAAGTCACCGAATCTGAAGGAAGTTTCCGACCAGCGATGACATATATGTGTAAAACTGTACCAAAGTCAACATGAAAGAGTATAATATCATTCATGTCTTCCTATCCTACAGTAACAAGTATACGAGACTTTTACTGTATAGATAGTGTCGACCTTGCCACTTTGACATTGACACAGGTGAACCACCCCACCGGGATCGTCAATTCGAGAATATACGGAATTCAGGCAGTAGGAGCCAGTTAATGCCAGTTGGTATTTATTCGGATCATTCCCTTTGAGATGCATATATATATATATATATATATATCAACCGGACCATCTCACTAACCAAATGTGAACCATATCTCCCTCTGCTGCCGCGATTACAGCTTACAGCTTGCGTTCAATAAAATAATGAGACCAGTTAAACAGTTATTGTGCTTTGGCACTTGAGATACTTCACTAACGGAGCATATTCCCCAACAAGGATAGACGCCCCGACGGAACTCGAACCTCGGCACAAATCGGTTAATTAACAGTGATTCAACAGGGAACTGACCAGTTAATTGACGGTTAATATAATGACATACGCCCAGACTCAGGCCAGACCCAACTCCTTCAAGCCACTGACGAAGTGAAACCGCAGGCGAATTCCCGCTGTGTGTTTACAAGTAAGACAGTGGAACAGGCCACAGGTCCAGATCAACAGCCAAGACGGCACGAATACCGACTAATATACACCATACCGGACACTGTAAGGCAGGGGAGTTTGACTTTGGTTCATAAGGCAGAGACAGTGACGATCTGGAACAGCGTGCATTTCAGGAGTTGGTTGTTGGAGGCCCATGCGAGATGAAGGACGATCATCCTGGGGCCAGAAGTTCCCCTGGTGGAGGCGTTGCTTATGGTGACATTCAGTCTAATGATTATTATGATTACGGAAAGTGAAGCGAATATCGAGTTGATAGAATTATTATTCATGTAACATACAGTGCATTGGGTGTATCATCTAAGGAGCGACATTCATACATTATGTACCAGGCAAGATAAAGCAGGTACGTGAGGTAAATATAAACAAAACCGATCTATCCTGAAACCGAACGGGAAACAAAAGCTGTTTTCACGTTTACAGGGCAGCAACAACACCCATCACGCCGACGAGACCAGCAACGCCCATGAAGGGGGTGGCATAGGCAGCGCCGTCGTCCGTGGGGCTGGCGTCGTCACCAGCGTCAGTGCTGGAGGGATCAGCGGCGGCAGAGCTGGTGATGGTCGCCTGTGTGGTGGTGGGCGAGCCGTCGGCGTCGGTGGTGGTGATGGCAGAGGTGAAGGTGGTAGGGGTGGCGCTGGCGCTGGCGCTGCCACTGCCAGAAGCACTTCCGCTTGAGCTGCCGGTGGCAGAGGCGCTGCTGTCGGTGCCGGTGATGCTGTCGAGGGCAGAGGTGCCGCCGGTGGAGATGTCAGAGAGGATGGAGGAGGCCTCGGTGGGGATGGCGCCGCCAGACTCGGTGATGGAGTTGAAGATGCTGGTGGCCTCGTCGGGGATGTTCTCAATGCCAGAGGAGGCCTGGTTGATGATGTCGTTGAGGTCCTGCGCGCTGGAGAGCGCGGCGAGGAGGAGAGAGGAGGCAAGCATGAACTTCATTGTGGTGGTAGAGATATGGGTTGAGATAGAGATGGATATAGAGGTAGAGGTAGAGTGAGATAGAGAGATAGATAGATGTAGATGAGAACCTGATATGAAGAGAGGAAAGGAGTATTTATGCCATCACCGCCACTGCTTGCCACTCGCGATCCCCGGGCTGGTTCCCTCATTCATTCATACTCCACAACGCTGAGCCCTGTGGGCCCGTGGAGCTCTCGCCTGTGAAGGAAATTGCACGTCAGCCCAGTTGCCGATCTAATTTTAGTTGCTGCTAGACTTTTCTAGTTCGTTTTGATGCCATTCCAGCCTGCTGAGTGGCTCCAGACTGGCCCGTTGATCCACCGGCCCAGGCTGATGACGTTGCGCCTAGCAGTGGTGCAAGACCGCAATAATCAGTCACCATAGTATCCGCAATCCAGTAAGCCAGGCCTGTTCTTGCTGGCGAAATCTCGAAATTGGGTGCCTGTGCCTGTGGTGGCTCAGCCTGCGAAGTGAACCATGGAAAGCATTTGCCTCCCAATCCAAGAATCCTCTGCATGGCTCCCATGGAAGAACTGAAGCTGAGTAAGAATTTAGCTGCCTGGCGTTCACAAGCAACGGTTGTCGCAATGCTTGTCGGCTCAGCCCGCATATGAAAGTGTACAGCCTCAACAGCCTCAGTGCAATGGCCAATATGATCCTTCAATGCAACACAGCCAACAGCCAACAGCCAACAGCCAACAGGGAATGAGTGTTGGAAATCCTGTCAGTGCCCAGCTGCGAGATGAGCCTCCATCTGATACATCCTCCATTACGCGTCCCGTTGCTATTTGGGGCCAGCCCTACATTGGCATAGCCATAAGCCAAGTTTCACGCAGGGTTGAGTCTGAATTCTGCAGCCTGCATTGTTAACCTGCTAACTACATTTCTTTCTCGCCCTTGGATTCGTCCGACTTGCCCAGGGCCCTGATGATGCGCACCCCATCCTCCACCGCACTCCCCTCCCAGAACCGCCGCTCCGAATCCAATGTAGCCTCACGCAGCACCGTGTCAGACTGCGGGGACGGAGGATCGGTCGCACTCGTGTAGACACTAACCCGGTCGCGGAAGCGCACTCGCAGCTTTCCACTACCCTTGGGGCTGCCGCTTTTGCTGTTGCTGCTGCTTCCACCCTGAGCCACTTCCATATACCCCTTGCGCATTGCATATCGCTTCGCCCCCTCTCGTCGCAACACACTCCCCAGTATCTTAGCGAGCCCCGTGCTCACCGCAAATCGCATGGCGAGATACGCCCACTCCGCAACCAGGATGGTCAGCAGGAACGACGACGCGCGGATCTCAGCCAGCCCGTCGCGGTACAGGTACACGATTGCCGCCGTCGACAGCGTGCCCAGCCATGTCAGCACTTCCAGACCCTGCAGGCTGGGCCCGATCGAGTCCGACCGGATGGGCGGCGGGCGCTGGCACTCGAGACTGAGTTTGAAGAAGTCGCCGCGCAGCTCGAGCCAGTTGTTGAGTAGGAAGCCGAGGGCGACGAGCGGCCAGGATGCGCCGAAGAGCGTGAGGTAGCCGAACTGCACGCACATCTCGAGTGTGTCTTCGTGGACGTTGTACTCGTCTGCGTCTGCTTCTCGGCGCACGCGTGTCAGGAAGGCGCTCTCGTCGGGGTCGTCGAAGAGGAGGGTGTTTGTGGCGATGGAGGCGCGTTTGCGGTGCTGGAGGGCGTCCTTTTTGGCCTGGTAGTCGCGCCATTTCTGCCAGACGATGCTCTTGACGTAGGGGTATACGATCTCGCCGAGGAAGTCGAGTACCTGGCCGGTTAGTGTTAGGTAGATGACTTCCTGCTGTAGACGGCTGGGGTCGACTTTGAAGTCGAGCGGGTTCTCTGCGGGTTCTCCACGCAGATGGGCGACGTCGAGATAGGGCACGATGGTGGCGCCGAACGGGACGTACACGAAGGCTGTAAGCACGGTGGGGAGGAAGGCCGTGATGAAGTGCATGACGAACTGCTTCGCTGTCTGCGCGAGGTCATACTGGTCCTGCGTGCGGTAGTTCTCGTACTTGGTCAGTCTGGTCGCGATCGAGCTCAACAGGCCTGAGATGGAGGGCAGAAACAGCGAGAAGATGACCGTCGGCAGGAACTCGAGATAGCCCTGAAAGGAGCCCGTGTAGACTTCTGAGATGAACACTTCCATCGCAAAGGTGATCACGATCAGCCCCCCCAGAGCAGCAGCAGCAACCGACGCAAAGGGCACCAGCAGCAGCTGCCGCAGGAACTGTCGGTATGGCGAGAAGACTTGCACGGTCTGCCCGGTGATGGGATCCTTGACTTCTTTTTCCCAGATATACTGCGTGCGAGTCACCTTTAGGGCTCCGACGCCCTTGACCTCCCACCGCAGACTCAGGTCCTTCTCGCGGATCTTCCAGTACTCGACAAAGACCATGGCCCAGAGACAGTTCCCGATGGCGAAAGTAATGGAATAGGGCCCTAGATACCACCAGGTCAATGTTCCCCAGACGGCAGGGAATACCAAGAAAGACGAGTATGACTGGATGAAGGCGAAGTAGAACGAAACCTGCAGCATTATCAGTTCAGGAACTCAACCCAGTCTGATATCAGGCAAGACTACCTTCTCGCCAAACAGAGCCCGAATGGCATCGAGATCCTCCGCAGTCAAGAGTATTGTCCTGCTCCATTTCCGCAGCAGCTCAGCATTGGCCTCCTGGTCGTGCAGGGGAAACGCCGACGCAATGTTCTTCCACTTGCGATGCCTCGGCGTGATATGAGCACCGCCCAGCTCCTTCTTCCAGGTCACTGCATGGTATACCGATCGGAGGGCCTCGGCGGGTGTTTCGGCGTCTGCTATCGTGTCGTCGTCGCCGGCGGGGATTTCGTGGATGATGCCATACAGCCAGTCCTTCACCCTACAATCATTAGTCTTGAGTTACAGATAGGAATACACCATACAGTACCGAGACTGATACACGAGATTACCCAGATGCAGCCGCGGGACTCGAATGAAGACGAGAAGCGAGGCCCCATGGCCATGCCGCACCTGTGTTTCGAGATGTGCTTCGTGGAGGTCGTGGATGAGCGACTCGAACTCCTCGATCGCTTTGGACGAATCTTTGCTTGTTAGCAGCGACGGGCTAAAGTCGGCCTGGACATACCGATGTCGTCGAATTGATAGTGCACAACCCAGTCGACGCCGAAGTTGTCTAGCTGGGGGGCCTGTTCTGCAGGCCTGTAATCGGGCTTGAGGCTCATTAGAAACAGGACAAAACCAGCATTTTAATTAGTGAATATCTAGGGTTGAGAGGTAGAGAGAGAGAGAGAGAGACAAGTATGGAGAGTATGAAGAGTACGGATAGAGATATAAGGGAGCAGGTGGGGGATAGTGCAAGGAGACTCAGGGCGCGTATTAGTTATTCTTAGCCTGACTCTTCTCTTCTGATCCTATCCCTGGCAGATCGTGCAACGTATCCCAATTCCAGAATCAATAATCCCCATCCAAGACGGGGAAGCTGGTCAGCCCTACAGGGCTCGGCCAATGTGCTTGGCCTGTCATTCGCTGTGGGCTCGCTTCTAAATTTTGTTGCCTACGGATGTCGGATACATTATTCTCTTTGTTCCTTATTTGATTTGAGGCTTGAGACTCTTTCTCTCCCTCTCTCTGAGTGTGTGTGCACTGACTCAGGAATATGCAGGGAGTGCCCCTTTGAGTAGAAGCACACCGATAGACGCACCATGAGCTCGTGAACAGACTCGCAGCGAGAACTCGCGGAGACGAGGGGCTGTGAGAGGGACAGAATGCGGTCAGACTGCAGAATCCTGCTGCCTACACCCTGTCTGCGAGTCCCGATTGGGAGCTATACAAGCCGCACCCGGTGGGACGCGGTGGAGATCAATGTGGAGCTGTGGCGCAAACATTCTGTTACAGCCAATGAAATCAGCTTTTCCTTGCCAATATTGGCCAGTCTGGGGCATCCTTGCAGGCATACAACATTCTGCTTGCTTGCTTCGCTCCGGCGCTTCCATACAAGCCTTGCTCATGAGATATAAGCTTGGGCGATGAACGGGATGAACCTTTCTCGCCTGCATGTGCACTGCAAATCTCACCTGCAAGGTCTGCCTTACTGCTTGAGAAATCAAGGGGGGAGGGTCGTCCACGGATAGACTACGCTTCCCTCCTTTATTAGTCTACAGGTTTCTAGTCTAAAGCTTCTCTCTTGATCGTCCCTCTCTCGATCGTCTCTACTGCTATGCTTGCGATTGCTGAATCCATGGCCCGCCAACTCTTCCCCGGGCAGAACCTGGCCTTTGGCCTCAGCCTGTTCCTGTTCACCTTCATGTTCATTCCAACGCTGGTCGTGCTCCTCGCCGTCGTCGTCTTCTTCCTCTTCTACTATCCCCAGCTCCGGAAGCCATCATGAGGTATGTCGTATCTTCTGCTATCAACACTGCTAGTAAAGCCAAGTGTTGACTTATAACAGCAAGTATCTATTACCGACTGCACCTAATACTTTAATGCTGGCAATGATGTCATGTACAATAGCCTAAAAGTTGTGGAATTGGCCTATATTTATACTGTTACTGTTAATATACTGTTATACAATCTATAACTATTTATAATCTATTTGTCCAACTTCCCAAACCCCAAACTCTCCCACTTCCCAAGCACATCCCTCTTCACATCCTCAGGAAACGACTCCTTGAAATCCGCCGCCTCCCAGTCTCTACCCTCTGTATACTCAACCGTCAACAACGCATCAGAGACAACCTTCCCGCCACGCACAGCCGACGCCCCGCCATGCCCATTATACGGAATCAGCGGAAACGCACGCACATCGTCAAAGAACACCTCATCCGTACCGGGGCGACATCTCGTCGAAAACGCCCACATCACCTCCTTATCGTCGTACACATCGATGTCCTCCCCGACAAGCACGACCCTGTGGATCGTGTACCCGGCCTTGTGGTTGAAGATGAGATCGCCTACGCGTTTCGCGAACGCCTTGGGTGTTGTTTGCATAGTCCGCAGCTTGGCTGTGTCGATGCGCAATGCGACCCAGGTTACTTGCGAGATGAAGGGCGCGAAGGCGTCCAGCACGGGCAGGGAGGCTTTTTGGCATATTTTGCGGATTTCGGCCGCGGCGAGGGAGCCGATCATTGTGTGCTGAGCTATCGTTAGCATATAAGTTACATGGATGGGTTGATGGTATAAGGAAGCGTACCGTTTCGTCGGTGAGTTTGCCGCAGGAGCTCATGGGGAGGATGGCATTATCTCTGTACGTGATCTTGTCGACTTTATATTTCGGACAGAGATGTGTGTCACCGGGGAAGATGTACCTTCACTCATTAGCATATCCAACCCTCATAGTTTAAAGGATAGAAAGACAAACCCATGCATCTCCCCAAACGGACCCTCCTCCCCCGTCTCTGTAATCGACAGCGTCCCCTCAAACACAATCTCCGAATTCGCCGGAACATAGAGACCGTTCGTATCACACTTCACCAGCTCAATCGGCTTCCCAACCATCGCACCGACATACTCCGCCTCGCTAACACCATCCGGGATAGGCATGCTAGACGCCATGATCGCCGCAGGGGGTACGCCGAATGCCAGCGCCCAGGGCACATCGCGACGCTCCTTCTTCCACATCTGATGAATCTGCCATATATGCTGGGGCTCGATGACCAGACCTGTCAGGTGGTTCTTGTCCGCGACCATGGCGCGCGCGATGGACCAGTTTGTCCACTTGCCGCAGGGGGATTGGACGATGTGCATTCCTAGCAGTGTAAGAGATTAAAACTCCTCAAATGGTAGGTGGAAATGAAGGCTTACCGTATGTCTGGATGTATGCACCCCCGTCGGACTTATGCACCATAGGCGCAGGGAGCTGCGTGAGATCGATCTGGTCCCCTTCTAGACTATTCTGCTTACAGGGCCCCGTAGGGACAATGACCGGTGGGATCGGAGGTAGCTGGTCCGCTTCAAGCATTTTATCCAGGATAGTCCTCATGCTCGCCGTAGGAGGAAGACCCAGATGACGCGCAAGACGGCCATATCGCTCGCTAGGTGAACTCCGGAGAGAAGCCGGGCCACCGAGGATGCGGAAGAGGCCGTCTTTGGCGCCGATGAGGTTGTTGAACAGCGGTGCCTTTTGGTCATTCTCGCATACGAGACGGGTGATTGCGGCTGCTTCGAGGGTTGGGTTTATGGGGGTGTTGATCTCGATCAGGTCGTTGTCTGCCTTTAAGGCTTCGACGAAGGAGCGGAAGCAGAGGTGGGGTTCGGACATTTTGACTGATACACGGATTATCTGTGATGAACTGTCTGGCTTTCAGGCAGGTTTATAGGTTTATATAGTCACCGGCAAACCGGCTTGTAGACTCGGGCCGATATCACATACTGGATATCTCGGGCTCGGAGGCTCGGAGAAGTCGTCATGGACCCGCAGAGACTACAAGATTCTAGTGATTGGAAGTTCGGTGAAGATGTGGAACAGTCAGTCTAATCTCAGAATACGGCTAGATTTAATTATTCGAGAACAATTCAACATAATAATACATGTAATAATAGAGTATACGCAGTGGATCACGTGAGTTCCCAATGTGGAAATCCGCACATCCGAGTCCCCGAGTGCCACTTGCTCTCGCCTCATGTTATTTTATCGATTGTCTATTATCATTCTCAGGTCCGTACATACAGATAGGCTGATTAATATACCGGGGTGCTATACTTGGATAGTTAAACCAGTTCATGAAGGTGGTGCGATGGACTCGAATATCGAACGCCGAGAGATCGACCGCGTCCTTCGCCTCAAGCGCAAGCAGCGCGAATCAAAGGCATGTTATCCCTGTCGCCAGCGAAAGGTCAAGTGTGATGGCGCCCATCCCTGCAGGACTTGTGTCAGGCGAGAGCACCCCCAGATATGCGCCTACAACGTCGAAGAGACTCGGAAGAAAGCACATTCCAACGGTAATATAACAGACAATACATCCCAGAATAACCTTAGACGTCATGTACAACCGTCTCATAGTGCAGAGATCGGGCCGAGCTCCCCGGACAGCCCTCGGAGCTCGGCGCAGAACCAGGACTACGTGTTCTCCGGGGATAACTCGCTGGTCTCGATACTGCGCCAGCAGGACCCGGATGGGAGTATGGCTCGCGAGGCTACCTCTGTCTTGGGCCTGCACAATACGTATCTGAGCTATCCGTTCATCGAGTCGAAGACGCCGCATGATCGGTGGGTGGCTATCCTAGATATCCTGCCCCATCGAGACGAGGTTTTAAAGTATGTACCCTTAACTGTTTACTGCTTTACTGCCCCGTGCTTATTGGAAGATTCTTTCATTTCTACCGCATATGTGCATACCCGTTTAACCCGATCCTCGTCGACGTGGACAAGTTCGAGTCGGATATATGCATCTACCTGAGCACGTATGCGTCAGGCGAACTGAGCGACCGGAATAAGATATCGGAGAAATGGACGTCAGGGAGATCTGTTGGCCATATAAGTCTCCTCCTGGCGACACTGGCAGCCGGTGCTCACTTCTCTGATCTGGAGAACCCCCAGCGCTCTGAGCTGTGCCAGGATTTTGGTACGTCACTCTATGCCACACACTTCCATTACTTACAGACCAGCCCGCCGTTCTTTTCAGGCTCTGCGTCTCGCAAACTTCCTGCTTCGACCATCGCTGGATGTCGTCCAGGCTCTCCTCATTCTCGGCAATACGCTCCAGAACAACGGCCAGTCCGATGCAGCCTGGGCCTTGCTGGGAACGACGGTCAGGTTGGCTCAAACACTGGGTCTGCATACGGAGAGAGGCATCTCGCACTGGCCGGAGCACGCGAAACAGAAAGCGAAATTACTATGGTACGCCTCTTCTCATAACATGCGTACCGTCTAACCCCTCCAGGTCAATGACAGTCTGGCAAGACAGCCTTCTAAGCCTCTGCTACGACCGCCCACCCATCGTCTCAAACATGCGCTGGACACCAGAAGCACTATCGTCGCCTCGGCTGGAACTCTCATACGTCAACCTCATGCACTACTTCTGTTGGGTAGGGCTCGAGATCATGAAGATGGAGGAAACCGCCGAGCCCCAGCCAAACCACAACCTCACCCTGCTCACTAATCTCGACAGTGTTTTTAATCGAGCACAGACGCACCTCCTCGCCCGCGAGAGCTGCAGAAATCTACAGCAGCACCTGGAACATCTCGCATTGCGCATGCACATGTCTTTCATCGCCTCCGCGCTCTGTCGACCGGCTATCAAGAGATCACCAGGACTTCTAAACGAAGATCCGCGTTTACTATCCCTGAGATCTCGAGCACGACAAAGTCTGATCACTGCATCCCGTGCTTTTCTTGATTTCCAGGCTCTCTCTGTTGTGCCCCTGAGGACGTGGTCGATGGTTCACACGGTGCTCAGCTCGACGCTGCTTCTCTGCACGTGGCAGGAAACGAGGGAGGATGTGGTATGTCGTGACCTGCAGCAGAGAGTCATTGAGGTATTCTCTGGGGCTGGGACGGGGATGGAGACCGGGTCGGAGTATAGCCAGTGGTTATCGGCCAGGCATATCCGGGCGTTGATTACGCTGCGTCAGACGCTGAGGAAGCGGACGCGGACTCAGGATACGGAGGCTAATCAGAATGAACAGTTGCATGCCATTGGACCGAACATGCAAGCTGGGGATGGGAATATGATGTCGACAGAGCTCTCATATAGTGAATTGTTTCCGGGCCTGGACTATGGGTGAGTAGCTTGATTGATATACGGGCATTGCTAACTGTGTAGATTCCCTGTTCCTGGTGAAATGGACTTTTCGCCGGTGACTTATCTTGACTCCATCATGAACGGTATGTATGCCAGATATGACATGAGCCCTGCTAACAGGACAGTTCCACTCTTCGACTTTCCAGATACCTGATTATACTAATAGATCCGACTGATCCGCATCTCGGACCCTCGGACCCTCGGGTCTCGGACTCGTTAACCTGACAGTATCAACCGGCTTCCCGATGCCGATTGACAGTAAAAGTTTGATTAAAAGACTACGGGCCGATAGTCTTATATAAAGACCTGTAACCTGACGCAACGGCCTTGATCACTATATACTAATCTCTACACAATGCTGCCCAGTATCTTCAACAGCACACCCCAACCCACGCAACAATCCCCAGATCCACCCAAAATGAACGAGACCCCCCGAAAGCGCATCGTCGTCGCAATAACAGGCGCAACCGGCGCCTTAATGGGCATAAAAACCCTCCTCGCCTTGCGCCAACTCAACATAGAAACCCACCTCATCCTGAGCAAATGGGGCGAAGCCACATTAAAACACGAAACAGACTACAAACCCTCAGCGCTCAAGGCACTCGCCTCCTACACACACAGCATCCACGACATGGCAGCCCCGATATCCAGCGGGTCCTTCAAAACAGACGGGATGATCATTGTGCCGTGTAGCATGAAGACACTGGCGTCGATCAACTCGGGTGTCTGCGACGATTTGATTTCCAGGACGGCGGATGTGATGCTCAAGGAGAGGAGGAGGGTTGTGCTTGTGGCGCGCGAGACGCCGCTGAGTGAGATCCATTTGAGGAATATGTTGGGGGTGACGAGGGCGGGTGCGGTGGTGTTTCCGCCTGTGCCGGCGTTTTATATTCGGCCTGCGAGTGTGGATGAGTTGGTGGAGCAGAGCGTGGGCAGGATATTGGATCTTTTTGATCTTGAGACTGGGGGGTTTGAGCGGTGGAATGGAAGATTATGTACCTGAGCTGTATATTTATTTATATTAATGACACCAATAGTTTGCCAGGATCTCTATCCACACAGCCTGTCTAAATCCGTTATAGAAGGTAATCAGGAGTCTATAAGAGATAGATTCGTCTTCTCTATAATATTAATACATATACTTGGCTATAACTTTCCGGCACTCGCCCTATGCTGACGGGTCCGCATATAATCAATTAGTACGGAACTCGGTCTCTCGGATGGAGCTCGGATACTTGGAGTTACCCCTCATCGCGGTAGAATTCCGGGGTATATAAGTCTGCGGGCTGGGGAGTCTGGCTAATATTCCTGCAGCAATATCAATATCTACATCAATATTCGCAATGTTCTACGAACCCGGCGTAACAGACCATGGCCTCCCCCACGATCCCTTCAAGGTGAGCCTCACCATACATAAACTGTCACTATATTTACATATTTACACAGGCCTGCGTGATCCCCCGCCCAATCGGGTGGATATCAACCCAAAGCCCCTCAGGCAGCGCCAACCTAGCCCCCTACTCGCAATTCAACAATCTCACCTTCGACCCGCCGTACGTGATGTTCTCGTCAAACCAAACAGCCAGCAACAGCCGCAAAGACACCGTCATAAACGCCGAAGCGACGGGACAGTTCGTATGGAACCTCGCCACCTACCCGCTCCGCCACGCCGTAAACATCACCGCCGAGCAAGTCGCCTACGGGGTGGACGAGTTCAATCGCGCCGGTCTAACAAAACAGCCCGCGTCTAGGGTAAACTGCCCCATGGTCGCGGAGAGTCCGGTCAAGTTTGAGTGCGAGTACCACAGCACCATCCGGCTGCCGGGAAATCCGCCCATGGGGACGGTGGATGTGGTGATTGGGAAGGTGGTGGGGGTGCATATTGCGGAGAGTGTGCTGACTGATGGGATACTGGATGTGCGCAAGACGGAGCCGATTGCGCGCTGTGGGTACTATCAGTATACGGTGGTGAGGGAGACGTTTGATATGGTGATTCCGGGGATGAGTGAGGATGTGCTGTATGGGCTGGAGGGGAGTGCGAGGAGGAATCGGGAGAAGCAGAAGCATTTGAGAGAAGCCGATGACTTGAAGTTGTAGTATTGAATATAAGTAGACTTAACAACCATATTAGTTACAGGTGCATATCATGACTCAGCGGAAGTTGTCGGTTCGTTAACTTCCGAGTAACTTCCGAGTAGTAGAGGGGTATATATCGAGTATCCGCCATATTAACTTGTAGTTTTAATTCCTTCCTCAAGCAAGATGCACGTCAAAGAGAAGCTCCAGTCTGCCTTTCCAGACACCGTCTACACGCCGCTCACCCACCCAGACAAACACCCAGTATTCACCTACAAAGGCTTCCATCCGGGAAAGACTGAGCAACTCCCCCGAGGACATGTCAGGCAGCCTGGATTCCAGGCCTTCCCCGTCGACGTGGTCTGGGAGCAAGACCAGGCGATTCCTATGCGAGACGGCGTAACGCTCTACTGCGACATATTCCGACCCGCGAACGACGACGAAAAGGTCCCCGCCATTATACCGTGGAGTCCGTATGGAAAGGCGTCTACGGGCTCACTGAACTACGATGTCATGGGTCCCTGGCGTATGGGGATTCCGTATCAGCAACTCAGCGGGTATGAAACATTCGAGGTAGGATCTGATTATCCATTCGTCACCCTGGAAGAGCTGCTAACCGACCAGGGGCCGAATCCGGCAGAGTGGTGTGGGAGGGGATATGCAATTTGTGATATTGACGCACGCGGCTGCGGCCATTCAGAGGGAAACCTGATGTGCTGGGGTGAACAGGTCAGTGTTGGCAGTGTATTCTTAGGCTCTTTCTTACCGGCTCCAGGAAGCTACTGATATATACGACTCGATCACCTGGCTATCCCAGCAACCCTGGTGCAACGGATCGGTTGTAATGATGTGAGTTCTGAAAACAATGCATGGCTCCTCCAGACTGATGTATTTGACAGGGGAAACTCCTGGCTGGCCATTTCCCAGCTGAATTTCGCATCTCGCTTCACTCACCCCAATTTGAAAGCAATCGCCCCATGGGAAGCCCTGACTGATCCTTACTCGCAGCAATCCTGCCGGGGTGGCATCCCAAACCCTAGGTTTAGCCAGCTGATCCTCCATGGCTTTGCCGGTACGTCTTCACCCTTCATCCCTGACGAAACTAATCATTTGCAGGATTCGGGACCGCAGAAAACGTAGGCGAAATGATAAACCGTCGACCACTGTTCGACGAATACTGGGACGAGAAAAAGATAAAACCGGAAAATATCCACTCCATCCCCATGTACTTGACTGCATCCTACTCCACGGGCCTACACTGCGAAGGGTCCTTCCACACCTTCGAGACCGCCCAGACTCCTCGCAAATGGCTGCGCGTGCATGATTCCCAAGAATGGCATGATCTTTACCGGCCTGAAGCCGTGGATGACCTCCAGAGGTTCTTCGACTGCTACGCCAAAGGAATCAAGAATGGATGGGAGGAGGAAACCCCGCGTGTGCGCCTCAGTTTACTGAATTACGAGGGCAGCTATGCTCGAAAGGTCGTCGAGAGACCGGAAACGCAATGGCCACCGAGGGGCCAGGCCATGGCCCGATACTATCTAGACGGCAGCAGTCGGTCTTTGGTAGCGCAGAATCCTACCGGATATAGCTCGGCCGGACATGAAGCTCACTCGCTTTCAGACTCCTCGGTAAGTCTGTCTTCTTTCTTGGGAATCGCCTATAAAAATAATAACAGTCTGGCAGGACTTCGTGGTCCACTTCAACACCTATACAGAGCTTTGCGGGAGGCCATACGTAAAGCTCTGGATGTCCTGCAACGAAGCCGACGATATGGACGTGGTTGTCCAACTACGCAAGGTCTCTTCGACAGGGGAACTCCTCGAGTCTCTAAACTGGTCTCCCATGCCTAAACCCCAGCCAGAGGTTCCTGACGTCAACGTGGCCAAACATCTTGGCCAGCAGGGTATGCTGCGTGCCTCACACCGTGTCAGTATGCACCCTAGAACGGATGGCTCCGATTTTCCAGTATATGACCATGATCGTCGCGAACCTATTGCGCCTGGAACAATCGTTCCCCTTGTTATTCCTATTTGGCCGGTTGGGATGGTATTTGAAGCCGGGGAGGGACTCATGGTACGGGTATCTGGCCACGACATGTCTCTCCCAGAGGTGGAGATGCTGAGACTGACAGAACCGGTGGATCAAAACCGCGGGAGACATATAATTCATACTGGTGGTGACTATGAGAGCTTCGTTGCCCTGCCAGTCATCTCTCAAGAGAGAGGCACATCCAGATAATAGTAGTAGGCTTTTAACAGAAAATAGAAGTGTTGGCTGTCGCCATAGCACGGCAGTAACTGCCCCTGTTTCTCGCCGGGCGCATCTGCATGATAATACCTTCAGCGCTCTGGACTGGCGATAATCGCGCTTGCGACCGGGACGTCTGCGGCACGGCATACTCGCATGTGAGAAACAATAACTGGCAGGTTGCCCAATGTAACATGGCAGATAGCGCCCCTATAAATGACACAGCCAAGTGGATATACCGTGATCATGGAATGCATGGCTTATCCCTAGTTTACAGCAGCGAGCGAACCTAAATAGTCGGGTCAAGTGGAATGCTGCATGCCAGGTGAAACAGACTGATCAAAAGACTGATCCATAAAGATTGATCCGTAAGATTGGCCCGTGGACTGATTGTTGATCGTGCTGATCGTGCAACAGTTCCTTGGTGCCTGAGGTGGCGATGCCCTAACTCATCCACTGACCCTGTAAGGACGGAGGACGCCGCAAGCAAGGCCAAGGACAGATGCAGTGCAACACAAATAAATCAATTGAATCATCGTTCAGATGCAATCATGCAAACCCTTGTCAGTTACAGATTGAGACAAGACCAGTGGGAGGACATTCCACGGTCCACCGTGCAGCGGGCCCCTGACGATCTCTCCACCACACACGAATCCCTCCGATACTCGCGTCTCTTCGCTTTTTATTCGCCGTTTATTCGCCATTGATTGGCCGTGTTATTTTGGTCCTGAGCCAGGGCCACTCAGCGCTGCGACCTGGCAATCTCCGCTGCCCAGCAATCACGATGCTGCTTGTGCCTTAAGAGTTGGCCCATCCCTTCATGGCTCACGTTTAAAGAACCAGCACTTTGCTCGTCTCACCCAGTCACTCTTTACATATCGAGCATGCTGTCCTCTCTTTCTCGCGCCACAGCCCTGTCGCTGGCGGCGCTGTCCTGCCTCACTGCCTCTGTCGCCGGCCAGGCGTTTGAGCGACTGAGGGGCGTTCCTGATGGTATCTCACGTTAATTTAAAGCGATACTGTAGTGTATACTAATTATTCCCAGGCTGGCGATACGATGGCACTCCCTCCTCCAACCAGCCGATCCGCCTGCGAATTGCCCTGAAGCAGCAGGATGAGCCCGGCTTCGAGCAGGCCCTGCTGGACATGTCGACCCCCGGCAACGCCAACTACGGCAAGCATTACGGCTCGTATAACGAGATGAAGCAGCTGCTGATGCCCAGCGACGACTGCACGGCCTCTGTGCGCCGCTGGCTGCAGTCCGCCGGCGTCAGCGAGTACGAGCAGGACGCCGACTGGATCAACTTCCGCACGACCGTCGACCAGGCCAACTCGCTGCTCGACGCCGACTTCCTCTGGTATACACCCACCGACAGCAGCAGCAGCAGCAACGCCCGCATCCTGCGCACCCTGCAGTACACCGTCCCCGAGTCCGTGGCCGAGCACATCAACATGATCCAGCCCACCACACGCTTCGGCGGCCTGCACTCCAACCGGGCCACCATGCGCGCCAAACCAGCCTTCTTCGAGACCGGCCGCATGATCCTCGAGGCCATCGCCGCCGGCACCCTCGACCACTGCAAGAAAGCCGTCACCCCGGGCTGTCTCTCCAACCTGTACAACACCTTCGGCTACGTCCCCGACCCCAAGCGCGGCAGCAAGGTCTCCTTCGCCAGCTTCCTCGAGCAGTACGCCCGCTACGACGACCTGGAGGAATTCCTCGAGAAATACGCGCCCCTCTCGGTCGGGCAGAACTTCTCCGTCGTCTCCTTCAACGGCGGCCTCAACGACCAGAACTCCGCCGAAGACAGCGGCGAAGCAAACCTCGACCTGCAATACCTGCTGGGAGTCAGCGCCCCCCTTCCCGTCACCGAATTCACCACCGGCGGCCGCGGCAAACTCATCCCAGACCACAGCTCGCCCGACCCGGCCGAGAACGACAACGAGCCCTTCCTCGACTTCCTCGAGGGCATCCTCAAGCTCGACCAGAAGAAGCTGCCCCAGGTCGTCTCCCACAGCTACGGCGAGAACGAGCAGACCGTGCCAGAGACGTACGCCCGCACCGTCTGCAATCTATACGCACAGCTCGGATCGCGCGGCGTCTCTGTGATCTTCTCCTCCGGCGACTCGGGCGTCGGCTCAGCATGCGCTACAAACGACGGACGCAACAAGACTCACTTCCAGCCTCAGTTCCCCGCCTCCTGCCCCTGGGTGACCTCCGTGGGTGGTGTTAACGGCTCCCTCCCCGAGCAGGGCATCTACTTCTCCTCGGGTGGGTTCTCCGACTTCTGGACCCGCCCCAAGTACCAGGATGCTGCTGTGGGCGCGTACCTCTCGCAGTTGGGGGATAAGCAGGCGCAGTACTTCAACCGGAGCGGGCGTGCGTTCCCTGATGTCGCGGCGCAGGCGGAGAACTTTGCCGTCGTTGACCGGGGCCGTGTGGGTATGTTCGATGGCACGAGTGCGTCGACGCCGGTGTTTAGTGGGATTGTGGGATTGTTGAACGACGTGCGTCTTGCGGCTGGACTGCCAGTGCTGGGATTCCTGAACCCGTGGCTGTATCAGGATGGGGTCAAGGGGTTTAATGATATTGTTGATGGTGGGAGTACCGGCTGTGATGGCAATGATCGGTTTGGAGGCCCTGATAATGGAAGTCCGGTCATTCCTTATGCCAGTTGGAATGCGACCAAGGGCTGGGATCCTGTTACGGGGTTGGGCACGCCGGATTTCGCCAAGTTGAAGACTCTGGTGCTGAAGGCTTGATCGTTCGCTTCGCTACTTTCATAGACTGATAGAGTCGTAATATTTCATTCTATATATGCAAACCATAATCGTCTATATGTACCACGTATGTACCATGTCAATTTATATAAAGAAAACCAACCACCAGCAACAGCCACAAATAACCAACCCCAAGCGCAGTTGAGGAACTGGTCTCCCCCGGCTGCGGCGGCGCAATATAATACGGCAGCTTGGGATCCTCAACCGGCCCATCATCCAGTCCTTTCCCCTCATTGCCTTCACCCGTCCCATTCCCGTCCTGAACAGCCGCAACCGCCGTGACAGCCATCTTGTTCGGCCTCGCCAGCATCCCCTCCTCCTCCGCCGTCTTAATCGCATCCCACCACACCGCCGCCATCTCCTTATACCCCTCGTCATCCGGATGCGTGCCATCAACCAGCTTATTCGAGGAGACAAAGTAGCTCATCTCAGCGAGGATGACACGGTCGCCCTGCGCGCGCCGCCGCGCCGCGACGCTGCGGTATTCCCCGCTCAGGCGCTCGACGACCCGCTGGATTTGTGTATTCGGGATGAGCGTGGAGAGGATGATGGTCGTGTTGGGGATCCGGGCGAGGAGGTCGTCGATGAGGGTGTCGATGCGCTCGCCTGCGCCGGTGATGTGCACGTTTTGGATTCCGTCGTTTGTGCCGACACTAGTTACATAATAATTAGCCTTCATCATGTTAAAGAAAGAAAGAAAGAAAGAAGGGGAGGCGTACTTGATTAAGATCACATTCGGCTGTAGAGGAGCGGAATCGACCGCTGCGTTGGCGACCTGGTCGATTGTTTTGCCAAAGTGGCCTTCGTTTTGCTAAGTCGAGTCAATACCTTGGCTTTCAATCGATATTAAAACGATGAAAACGTACATTATCCTTCATCGTCCCGTTCGCCAGACTCCCGACCATGTCGACCTCCCACCCCGCGAACCGCAGCTGCTCGCGCAGGAACTTGCGGTACCCATTGCCGTCGCTGGACTGGTATCCGACAGTGATTGAAGCGCCGAGTGGCAGGATGCGCAGGAGGAAGGGCTTGGATGCGCGGGGGGTATTTGCAGGGCTCGAGTGCGGGGAGCAGAGGACGGTGGTGAGGAATGTGAGGAGGGTAAGGATTGTCGATGTCGACGGGGATAGCGGTCGTCGGATTCGCATGCCTAGTGATGGTTAGTATGGGCGGGATTGGGCGGGAATAGGGGGTTGAAGGTATATATTGTCGGTATATTTTGTCTGCAATTGCGTCGTCAATAGTGCGTGCTTCGTTAAATAGCTGATGCTGATGCTGGATAGAATATTGAATGAATACTGATACTGAACTGAATCGATGATGATTTGTTTATGTCTTGGCGCTGCTGCTGGGGAAACTAGCGGGGCCCTGTGATTGGCTGGCATACTGTAGAAGTATATACCACATATATTATACTGCCCTCGAGTTGGTAACCGGCTACTTTCTAGTTATATATAGGAATTAATATAACTGTAATAATTTACATATATTATAGATAGTATGATAATAGACTTATATGAACACTGATAAAGTAACAAGACTAGCGCCCACTGTAGAGGCACTTCACCATGGCATCCGTCTCGTCAACCGTATCGCAATGAATATACTGCAATGGAGTCGTCCAAAAGCGATCTGCCTTGGAAACATCACATCCAGCTGCGACAAGGGGTGCAGCTGTGTCTTTGCCGCAAATGCATGCCCAAGACAGCGCTGTGCGGCCCATGCAATCAACCATATCGACATTCACCCCGAGGTCAATGAATATCTGGACAAGCTCCGGCGATCCCCCTTCTGCTGCATGAGAGAGTACTGAGCGCCCTGCACTATCTATATAGTGTGCATTGGCCCCGGCACGAAGTAGCAGCTGTGCTGATTCTACGTAGCCGGCAGATGTTTGTGGGCCATGGAGTTTCAAAAAATCACAAATCAGGTCGTCAAAGTAAGTCTGTCTATGGTTGTATGACCCCATGGCAAAGGTCAAAGGCGTCATCTGGTAGGTGTCAATCAAGTTGGGCTGCGCGCCAGCATCGAGGAGGATTTCGATGGTGGCCGGATTTGTACGTGCGGCCGCGTAGAACAGCGCAGTCCGGCCGAATGTATCGACGCCGTTAACGTCTGCACCGTGGGCGATCAAACAGCGTACAACGTCTGCATGGTTATGAAACGCAGCCCAGGAGAGAAGGGGGAGCTTGTGCAGTGTATCTTTGGTGTTGGGGTCGACATTGGCAGCCAGCAACATCTGCATTATCTCGGACAACCCTCGGATCGAAACAGCAACTGCAAAGGGCTGCATTTGGCGACCCTGGGGAAATTCAAGTCTATCACTAAAGTCAACATCTGCAGTGATATCGGCACCGGCATTGATCATGAGCTTCAACGCCTCCACTTTACCTCTGCTGACGGCATCGGACAACATGGAGCTGTCCAAATTGCTGTCTTGAAGTAAGAGCTCCACGCCCTCGAGGAAGTTGTAATGCACGGCGCTTTTGATAATACACCTTGGGTCAAAGTCCCGCTGTTGGACATGATGAAGGAGGAATTTGAATGCTGCCAGGTTGTGAGTCGATACGGCGTGTCTTAAGAGAGCCTGGCTGTTAGACACAATGATCGATGTTGGAGCATGCCCGGAGAGAATCAGAGCCATGAGGACGTTGGGGCTAAGATATGCACCTCGTTGTACATTGTCCACAAAGGCTCCAGCCTCCGACGAAGGTACCCGAGCGATAATCTTGAGGAGAATCTGATCAGACCGTCTGTTAGCAATCTCCAGGGTCGACTTTTTTGCTATTTTGCGGTTAATAACGGTAATGCTGGAAGTATGCGGAAGCAGGAAGTCAATGGCTCCCTCTCGATTGTACTCGACTGCTTTTGTCAAGGCCACATTGACGTTATATTCGGTGTCTTGTCCAGCTTCATACAAGGGCAACAGTCTTTCCAGCTCAGATACATCTCCAAGCGCAGCAGCGGCAACCAGCAGTAAATCAGGTCTGTCATATCCGAAGTGCTGGACCCAAGCGTCGTAGAAAGTACGCACTTGGAGGTTCATATCCAAGGCACGCTCAAGGTAGTTTATCATCTGCCCATGCCTGGCAAAGGTTGTAGTCAAGGACGCACCCTTCTGCACGAGGACCTTGCAAATCTCCTCCGAATTCTCTTCCAGTGCAATGTATAGAGGAGTCGCGCCAACTACATTTCTAACATCAATATTTGCATGAAACTCATCTAACAGCAACTGCACGACATCTTTGCTTTTGACCTCACATGCCACATGTAAAGCCGTGTAGTCATAGTCCCTGCATGGGGCATTCACACCGGAGCCCGCCTTAAGCAAGAACCGGATCAAGTCTAACAACTCGGGACAGGGGCTGTGTTTCAATCTCTCAATGGCAAGTGACAGTGGACTGCTGGCGCCCCATGAGTTGCGGCACTCGACTTCCACGCCCTTTTCAACCAAGTACATAACCAGAGATAATGGGGACAGATCGCATTGCTTGCGTATGTCGAATCTTCCCCAGCATAGAATATGAAGTAAGTTGTCACCATCACCTGTTTGATGTATGTCTAGGCCGTTCTCGATCAATCGATCAGCCATGGCTCGGTTCCATGGCTTGCGGCCGAATAGTAGACGCAGCGCGTCGTAGAGGTTGAGTCTTGTAAGATCAAAACCAGCAGCTAGAAACACCTCCAAAGCCTCTGTCGAGTCTGAAATTACTGCATAATCCACTGGAGTATACCAAGTGATAGCTGAGAACCTGCCATCGGGTCTGTTAAGTTCTGGCGGATTGGGCGAGACAGTTTCGAGCACGCCACGCACGGCGTCCAGGTCCCCAGCGCGACAGGCAGATATAAGACAATTATATCCTTTCAGGGCAGTCTGATCAACAACTACTATATCAAACTTGTCGCGCAATTCGCGCTGAGTGAAAAGACGCGGCCGGTCCTGCCGGATCCCATCCCATAATACCACAGTGTCCGCCGCTAGTCTGGCTTTCTCCTTTGTTGTCTGGCCTGCGATGTTTCGAAGACTTTTGCATGTGGCGGCAAAGGCCTTGAGGGACTTTCCGGCGAGATATTCTGCGATGTGTATGCGAAGTTCTGTGGGTATACCGATCAGGCTGGTTTCGGGATACATGGTGATTCGTGATTCAGTGTGTGAACAATAGATTGAAATTATATGGCACTGGTCAACGGTAGATACTTTATAATTTTACTAAAGGGGGTGTGGTTCTTTTATACTGCGCATGCTTTGTACGCCTTTCAATGTATTCGAGGATTCGTTCTCGAACTGGAATGCGGCACCTTTCAACTCAGACAATGAGTCCATTGACCTCGGGTCAAAGAAACATACTCCCTTTCCTAGGTACTCTGTTTCAATATAACACTTTTGTTCATGAGTAGCAAGGCAGTCGTGTGTAGCCTGTATGCTAGAAAACTAGCTGTACGTCATCTTGAATTAGGCATAACCAACGCCCCAGTTAATTCAGTATTGAAATACCCCTGCCGTCACAAGATTGCTTATGCTTCATTATCAGTAGCTAATTAAGAGGCCACCCTGAGTAAACAGCGATTATCATGACCTCATATACATATACCTGGTTGTATCCCGACGGGGTTCACATGTTGTGAAGCTGACAGTCAAGAGATGAAGCCCTAGATATCGACCCCGTCTGGCTTACTGTATAGAAATGCAGTGAATGCAGGTATCACCAATATTGTCAGTCTTAAACCCCCGCAATTTAAGCTATGATTATTTGTGGAGCACTGATACTGGGCATGAATATCTGATCTTGTTAATCCACTATACTTCATGGCGCTGCCAGGTCCCCGAACAGACCGGTTATAAGAAAGCTGAATTATTCTCTAAATCTACCCACTCAATCCACTTCCAATGCCATACTCAATATAGTCGTTGCAGGCACGATGAAGTTCTCCCCGGTGCTGTGGGGCTGGGTTCTATCCAGCGTTGCTCAATATGCAGCAGCCGCAGCCATCACAACCGAACATGGCAAACCAAACACCACCACCATCCATGAGCGTGGCCATAACCAGAACGTCGATACCTTCAGGGTCGTTTCTACCAGTCTTTCCACTAGCACACTCCCCCCCGGTGCTCGGACTGCCACCGAGACTTGTATCACTTACACCTCGGCGATCACACACACAATCATTCGAAGTACGAGTGATGGCACCGTCATCGCAACTACTATCAATGGGCAGCTCCCGGGAACTGCAACTGGCATCGCAACTACCAACGTACCCGGATCTGGCACTGGCGGTGCAGGTAGCACTGGCACCAATCCCGGTGCTGCAGATGGACCTTCCAGTGGTTCTAAATCAAGCCACAGTCAAGGAGGCAACAATCCGGACAGCCCTGACCCTGGTACTACGGGTAGTGAACCTGGCAAGACCACCATAGCTGGAGCAGCCCCCTTTGACATCGTCACAACCTCAACAGACAAGCAAGGCAATGTTATTCCTATAACCTTCCCCGCAGGGTCTGTCCCGACGACAACCGATGCCCAGGGCCATGTCGTTCCTGATCCGGCAGCTGTTCAAACCTTCACCACAACCACCGATTCCCAAGGGAATGTCATTGGGGCTATTCCAGGAGGTGGTCCCGATGCGCAGGATCCGCTTACAACTATAGACACACCTGGTGGAGCAGGAACAATCACGACCACTACCCAAGGGGTTCATACAGCTGAGACGTTCCCTGGCGGCGGCATCGCCAATCCGACTGCAGGTACTACACAGGGCAATCAAGGAACTATCCCTGGTGGCATCAGTCCGGACCCGGCTACAACAAGGGCTCCTCTTCCTGAAGGTCTCAATCCCACGGTAACTGCCATTTCATTCACCATGTCCTCCCTTTCATCGGAGTTTAGAGATCTGCTTCCATTGTTCACCTCGTGGGAACTGGATCCACAGCCACCACTCGAGACGAAAATCATTAAGAGGATCAAGAAGATTGAGGTCGATATCGAGGACTTTGCCAAAAATTTCAGCAAGAAGATACTCCCCGGGTGTCCTTCTAAGAGGAAACGGGGGCTATTCGACGGTCTGTTCAATATAGTTGCCAATGTGGCTGCCAATGTCATCGACGTAGTTATTGATGCGTTGAACTGCATTACGCTCAGCCTGAAGAAGCTGGAGGACAATGTTACAAAGAAGAAATTCAAACTGGTCAAGGATATCCTTACGGAGTTGATCAAGATTGACGATCCAAAGGACGATCCAACTAAGCCAGAGTCCACCAAGACTACAACATCCAGCTCCTCCTGCACTTCTGATCAAACGGCCCACCATGTCACTATCCGCTGCAAAACAACCTCGAGTGTTGTTGGCAAGTCCACGGTCACAACCACCACCTGCTCGCCATCAACCACCATCACAACAACAGGATGCACCGTCACAGACACCACCACAACCGTCACCGAGACCGCCACCCCATCGCCAATTATCTGCGAGCGAGGTTCATGTCCCGGTGACGTATGCGACAACGACAATGCAGTAAGTGGTACGCCCGGCTGGCTAACTGTCGAGCCGCTGAACTGTCAAGATATCCCAACCGAAACGGCCAAACCAGCAGCAACCAAGAGGAATGCCCTGGATGAGCGTGATGACCCAACGACGACATCAACGGCTACTGCCACTACAGGTACTACGAAACCCCTCCCCAGCATTCCCGCCGGTGATATAAACCAATATCTGAGCTTCATGGGAGGCCAGCTAAACGCAAAACGACTATGGCTGAACCACCAGGCCGGCCATGCAACAGGCAAATGGTATCCCTTCGAGCAGACAAGGATGGTCTCCGGCGTAAAGGGACTCTGGGGGTGCACGTCTGTGGTGATTGTATCCCGAAAAGGCTACTACCTGTCGCATATGTATGAGGGACCGGTCTTCATAGAGCGAGATGAAAAAACTAAAAAGATTGTTTTGTCTCCGGAGGCCTTCTTTGAGAGGTGGACCATCAACGCCCTCATGAACGGTGACTCTGAGTCTAAGCAGCTGGACCCGATCAAGGACTTGATTGGGACTGATGAGAACCCCGGGCCGCTGCATTACACCCTGTCGCCTGAGATCTTCATCATGTCGCCGTATGCAAGAGGTACTTCGGGGCCTTTGAGATATATCAAGCGGATTGACTGGCTGGCAGACCAGATTCACAGCCATTTATACCCGCAGCCCAAGGCTGATGTGTATGGTCAGGAGCCTGTGCTGGTAGGGTATGAAGTAACAAGCTTGGAGGTAGCGGGTAACCCAACTGCCCCTCCGGGCAAGATCATTGCGGAAGCCTCATTGCTAGACCATTGGGTCCAGGAAGGGGATAAAATGGTAGCGTCTGGCCGCTGGCGGATGTGGGTTGGTGGAAAAGAGACTGGCAATATGGAGTTTTTGGTCCGCGACCCTCACCCTGATACTGCTATGGGTGGTACCGATGCACGCGTGAAGATACGGGACAATGGCCAGAAAGCTGCAGTATGCCCTACTCCAAGCGTCACAGCAAGCCATAGCTCTACGACAACCAGCAAGACCTCGACATCAACAACAAAAGGCCCTACAACATTAACCACCAAGACAAAGACAAGCTCCACTTCAACCTCTACGACAACAAGAGATAAAGATACCCCCACGAATGGCCCATCCTTGATCACACCTTCAGGGTGCAGAGACGACCACATCTACCGGCCAACAGTAACCGCAGATCCAGAATTCGCCAAAAAGGTGGCCAAGATGTGCTCTGACAAAGTTCCGGCCGATGCCACCAACGCCGATGGCGACTACAGCTCTGCGTACTCATGGTATGTAGGCAAAGACGACGAGGGACTCTCCTATATGGCAGACATCTGGTGGGACCCTCCCAAGCAGTGTGGGATGATGCAGACCCTCCTGAAGCCAATGGAGGGCTGGAACTGCGAGAAGATCATGCGGGAGAACTTCAACAGAGCGTGTGAGAAGGGGCTCCAGGCAGATGAGATTGGCCGTGGCCGGGGTGGGTTTATCAAGATTGGCTGTGTCTATTATCAGTCGTATCTTTCGAAGAGGACTGGGGTCTTTCGACCAAGCTGGCCAGACAGGAACATGAGCCCTGAGGTCTGGAAAATTAACTCTTAGTGGCTTCGTGTTTTACTCTGTTTGCTGTTCTAATCTAGTTCTGTCCGAGGTGCAATGTATACTTCAAGTACAGAGTAAGCACAGGTTGGTTCAAGATAATACAATTAAATACATGATATCAATCTAACAAGCCATCAAGACATAGGAACTCAAACAGAATCAACAGCTGGATGACCGGAATACAAGGCTGCAATCACGGCATCATTCTCTGCCAGCTGCAACGGCGTCCTCCCCAGACTGTCAATGGCAGACAGACTGCAGCCAGCACTCAACAGCACCGAAACCATAGACGCATCCTGATTTTCGGCAGCAATATGTAGCAGGGTCCTATCTTTACACCGATGGATGCTCGTACTTGCTCCATGCTTGATAAGAAGCCGCGCAATGTCAGTATCGCCATTTTCTACAGCCCAGGAGAGCGGTGTTTCTCCCTGACTATCGACCACGTCCACAGTTGCCCCAGCTTGCAGCAATATTTCGACAACGAGACGCTCGCCCCGCATCGCAGCGATACTGAGCGCAGTTCGACTTGCCCTATTAGCCTGGTTCACAGCTGCACCGTTCTTGATTAGGACCCGAGCCGTCTCGTCTCTGCCATACGATGCAGCGCAAAACAGGGGGGTATTCCATCTATGTGGGCCGTGCGAGTTTATATTAATACCATGCCTCAAAAGAGCCTTCAGGATTTCCTTGTTTGGGCGCTTAGCCGCTGAACGCAGAAGATTGTTAGTGACCTTCACTCGTGCTTCTAGCAGTTGATAGACTGCAGGCGCGTTGCATTTAGACACAGCATTGTCAATGGCTGATTTACCGACACGATTTATAGCATTCAAGCTGGCCTGCCTGCGTATCAATTCTCGCACAACGTCGGCATTGCCGGTATCAGGGTCATCATCATCACAAGCACGGATCAATGCTGTGTCGCCATCAGACGATTTGGCCTCCAGCTCAACGCCTTGCCCAATCAACCTCAGGGCAATATCGCTATAGCCGTGGTCGATTGCACACATCAGCGGAGTGTGGCTTTCGAAGGTAGTATTCAGCGTTAGACCGTTGTCGATAAGCAAGTGGGCGATTTCCCGACGCGAATGATCAATTGCCCCGAATAGCAAAGGATACCGGTCTTCGACTTTCAGGTCCAATTTCTTCATGTAGTTTATCAGAGCTTCCGCGGTGCCCCAGTTGTCAGCGCTGATTGCGTAAAGAAACGCATCGGCAAGAGCCCCTGTAATCTGCTCCTTCAATGGCCTGCTCGCCATGAACTTCTCAACGAGGAGGGAGAAAATCGCCGCAGTTTGGGTTCCAGCTGCCTCAGTTAGCGGCGTGGTATCGTCCCTGGTTTCCGGGGCGTTGTCAAGGTGGATGTATGGGAGGAGACGGCGGATTATGTCTTCGGCACTCGGTCCACGCTGGATTGCAGCGTGGATGGCACTCAATCCCCGAAGGTCCTTGTAATTAAAGTTGGAGAATCTGACTTCATCAAGAAGGAATATAACCACATCTACCTTTCCTGCTGCACACGCCACCATCAGTGCTGTTATTCCGTATTTGCTCGAATCAACGTCGACAAAGCCGCTGGAGATCAGGGTCTGCATAGTGGTTGTATCTCCAGCAGCGGCAGCTCCTTTGAAGATGAGATCATAGCAGTTCATCCTTGCCAGCTGGTCTAGACATTGGTGGTAGATGATGTCAATATAACCCTCCCAGCTTTGCTCCAGGGCCTTCAACATGAATGTCTTGAACGAGCGGACATCCGTGTCTAAATTGAGACCCGCATCCAGCAGGGCAGCCAGGATTACGGGCGTCTGCTCTTTTCTCTGGGATAGGGCATGAAGCGCAGTCTGGCCGGTGGGAGGGTGTTGGCGGTTTGGATTTGCCCCGTTGGACAATAACAGCTGGACCATTTCCTTTGTTCCCTCCTTGCAGGCTATATGCAGAGGGTGATAATCTCCGTCGCATGGAGAGTTGGAAATCTGCTTGTCGTGCTTCAGTAGAAGGTCGAGAATCTCAACATCCACGCTCGAGCTCTGCTCAGTGCCGTAGAACAAATACGCCACTGGGGTTTGTCGAGTAGAGTTAAGATGGTGATAGCTGATACCATGATCCAACAGCACTTTGACACATTCCGGCGTCCATTTACCATCGTTGCAGGCTTTGTGAAGCAGGTTTTCTTGTTTCTCAGATAGTATCCCCAGGTCCAGGCCGTGCATCAGGTCTCCCACAATATCCCTGGGGGCAAGGCGAATGATATCTGCGGTGCATTTAAAGTCGTATCTTCTTAGACTTACACCAGTAGCTAGTAGCATCCGGATGATATCAATATGCCCATGCTGAATGGCGGCAAAAAGGGGTGTGCCGATACAGTTTCTCACCATGTCGTCGCTTGGGTCTGATGGTATTCCCGCATCGAGTAGGATACGCACGGCCTGTTCAGAGCCTAATAGACACGCATATATAAGGGCTTCTGTCTGCCGTTCTGGGCTGCGTTGTATGGCCTTGATGCTTCCCTTGAGAATACGAAGCATTAGCTGTTCTCCATCTGCGGTCTCCGAGATGGCGTATTTCAGTTCGGACATTGAATCAATATCTGCAGCTTTCAGAGCCTTCATCGAGACTGTATTATTATATTCAAGCTTATAGAGCTCCTCAGAGACAAGGTCGTTTGCTTTTTTTGACACTCTGGTGAACGCTGCTCGAGCTGGAAGGCTCAGGTTCTTGAAGATGGAGAGAATCATCTCGTTGGGGAGGTCCAATATATTCCTAGCCATGATAGCGGTAGTTAGCTGTATAGTATGAGTTCTTCAGAGCAATAGATATAAACTGCCTTGACAGATCTTGAGCTGTAGAGGGTATCGGGCATCAAAATAATTTCAGGGTGCACTGGAATAGACCAGATAAAAAGGCATAATTTAAATATTTTGTGGATATCAAATGCATTGTCTGGTTTGATTCACTCATTCTTCATTATCAGTACAATACAGCTTGCAACTGGTCCTTTATACCGTGCTTTATTGCGAATGCAGCCAATTGTGGTTGTCTTGATGCTCCCATGACAAACAACCATGAAGTGTCTAGGCCAGCACAATACAGTTAATGGAAGGCTAGTAAATCTTTATTCTGTGGGACTGAGTAGCTTGGCTAGTAGAACTATAGGATCATATCCACTGTTGTCACTGTTATCTTCACTGTTCTGATTATTTAGTTCACATAGATCTGACTTTACAGTAGATATTCACATTCGAGTCTTGGCTTCAAGCTGAATTCACGTTAAACTACAGTCCTTATTGAAGTATAGTCTACCGTCTTCCTATGAGGATGAATACAGTTTCAAATGTTTTTAATATTTTATTTCGTCTTAGTATATCCTCACTAGCACCCTGGTATATACCCCAAATAGATTCAGCACCCAAACACACGCATACAGAGGCAAGTTAGAAAGGTAAGGAGATAAACCGATCAGCTAGAGCTTCTCTCCAGGCGGTCATGAATTATGTCTGTGATAACCGTGAACGTAGGAGAAGACTGACTACACAACTGCAGCGCAGTATTCCCCTGCATATCCTGATGCGAAACATCACAACCGGCATCAACAAGCAGCTTAACGATCTCAACCGACCCATTCTCACAGGCATAATGCAACGTAGTCTTGCCAAAGACACTCCCAAAGTCCACCTCCGCCCCACGGCTAATCAGCAACCTCACCACAGATGTCTTGGACTCGTTAACAGCATGGATAAGCGGCGTGCGCCGCAATTTATCACGGTCATTCACATCCGCCCCATGGTCAATCAGAGTCTCAACAGCGGAATGCTGCCCCTTCTGGCTGGCCAGTATAATCGGAGACGTCCCACTCGTCTCAGCCCGTGTCCCGTGGACGCTACACCCAGCCATCAGTAGCAGATTAATGATCCGCGTGTTTCCTCCCTTGACGGCATGATGGAGAGCGGTTAGTCCCTTTGAGTCCTGGGCATGGATGTCGGCGCCGCGCGCTAATAGACGACCGGTTACCAATGCAGAGGACCTGTAGTCTTGCCCGGCTACTGCCTCCATGAGCGCAGAGACACCTGCCACGGTGCTGTTTGGATCGACGCCGCCATCGAGGAGAGTCGAGACGGACTGTACATGGCCGTTGGCGCAGGCACATAGCAGGGCCTGTACTCCTAGGAGAGGGTTTGTTCTGCTATGCCCGAGGAGATCTGGTAGCAGATTCTGCATCAATAGGCCCTGGTCTGGGGAGTTGGCGGCACATTTGAAAATCCATAGTTTCTCAGCGGGGCGTAATTCCTCGATGACTGATTGGGGAAGTTTCTCAATGGCTATACTTGAGTTTATAAATATATTGAGACTCTGGGGTGACAGGTGGCTGCATATCTCGTTTACCAGTTCCACCGGGAGCTCGAATATATCAGACATGTTGCAGGTCAACGTATACCGGGGAATTGGTGAAGATGCTGAAGACGTGAAGAATACACAAGGCCCAATATCATGGGGATTTGAGGTGCTATTTGTGTATCATATTACCAATCTCGCTGCATTGTTGTTTGTTCCCATCATGCATTGTGCGAACATAAATAACCAAATAACCCAAAACAGGATATATCACAAGATAGGTTCTTTGTACTAACCAACTGATAAACACTGGCCCAAACTTCTCAACTCGAATATTGGTAGTGGACATACCTCTTTGTACATTCGATGAGGGCCGAGCATAAAGGAGCATTGTAGGAGTGACCAAGACCATGACGCAGCCAATGATCGAAAGCGCATGTTGAAGTCTGAATAAAGTATTCAGATGATCTTCCATTATCTTAACAGAGTGGGTTATGTCCTGGAACTGAAATTGGTTGGGATTCTCGGCGATATCAACAAGTTCACCGAGTTCAGGTTGAGATTCGGTGCCGAGAGAAAGACACCGAGGAGCGAAACGTCCTAAAATAGGAAAAGGATAATTTGGATTATCTGCCTAGACGGTCTATAATCTCATTTTGTGAGTACGGCTGGGCTAGAATGGATATTCTAGCCGATTGTCGCCAGAGGCCTATCCAGCTAAGGTTGGATCGCTCGGTCAAAAACCATTTTAAATTGATAGCACATCAAGCCGATTTAGATGTCACTGTCATATATACAGCGTGCCAGCCCCTTTCTGCTCATCGAACACAGTCTCTGGTTTCATGCCAACAATCTTCTCGTATATCTCAGGATCCGTGGCACCCTCGAGTCCGAACAACAATACCTGGCTATCGGCTGTCAGTCCCAGCTTCTCTCGTAGTAAACCGTCATGGCCAGCCCTCAGCAGGATTCCCATACTTGCAGCAGATGATTCACCGCAGACAACAGGCACATCGCCCCCGCTGCCCCTCGCCAGCGCGCTCATACCATCGACCGCAAACGAATCAGGCACGGAGATGAAATCACTCGCCAGCCAAGAGAGGATCTTCCATGCCGCCGGCGATGGCGTCCGACAGGCAAGGCCTGCCATCAGTGTCTGGAGACTACCCTGGGATTCGCGCGGTACTCCTCGTATAGCACTCTGCAGCAGACAATCTGCCTCTATGGGCTCAACCACGACGAACCGTGGCATGTCTTTATTACCCCCCTGCACCTCCCACCAAAGCATAGCAATCCCCAGAAAAACAGCCGCTGCAATACTCCCCACACCCCCACAGACAAAAGCATGCGTGATGCTCCTCAGCGATGACTCCAGAGCGGACAGCACCTCGTCCACCACGACCATGTACGCATTCATCACATCGCGCGGGATCGTACTGTCAAAATCATCCCAGGACGTGCTGCTCACAAAGTACCAGCCATTCAGGCCTGCATCTTCTTTAGCCCTTTGAACCGATTGCTCGTACTCCCCATTAATGCGGATAACAATGGCGCCTAGCTCCTTCATCCTGCGCGCACGACCGGTGCTCACATGCGCGTGGATATAGTCCACACACCGACAACCGAATATCTGTGCTCCGTACGCAAGGCCCCTGCCCTGGTTCCCATCCGTAGCTACACAGACAGTCACTTGTTCCGTGATGTGCCGATACGTTCCAGATCGTAGCTCAGTAGAGGACGGACGCACTGCGCCTCCAGTCTGTTTATATACTTCTTCTGCCAGGATCCTGTAGACGGCGTACGGGGCACCGAGCATTTTGAACGATGCAAGCGAAGGGCCGAATCGTCTGCTCTCATCTTTGAGAAGTAGTTTCCCGATTCCAATCTGGGAGGCGAGATTGGGGAGGGAGTGAAGCGGCTGTGGGGAATATTCGGGCCATGTGTGGACTTCATCGATGGCGGGTTCCCAGTGTGTTAGGTTTTGGACAGATACTGCAGCACTTTGTTCGGCTTGTTTGCTGAAACGGGCTGTATTTGAGTGGTGTGTATAGTCCATGGGTCGCTAGCGATAGTGGGATTTGTGTGCAGGGCAGGGCAGTAGTCGTGTTGCGAGTAGACTACAAGGAGTGGTAATGGCGCTATTTATACCTATAATCCCGTACCATCTTCGATTTTAAGTGATATGGTCATTGAAGTACGCAAAGCTCTAACGGTAGTCCTCGGTGACATCCCACCGAGCAGTCCTGCCACGTTCGGTGTACCGACGCCATCACCGAGCGTCCACATTACGGGCCTATATGAATCGTACGGTCAAAAGCTCTTATATTGCTACAATAGTAGTTGAACGAAAGTTAATTGCCTCAGGTATAGGTCGTCGAAATATCAAGAATTACTTTATTAACTGCAATGGTCAATTCTATAAATTTACAGACTATAATATATATTGAGAATTATAGCCAGAGCTGCATATTATGCTTTAACTCTAGCAATCTCCGCCTCTAGACACTCAACAATGTCCCTGTTATAGGCTGCTCGAGCATGGTCCAGTGCAGTCAGGCCATAAACGTCTACAGCCTTTATATCTGCAGCAGCAGCAATCAAGACACGCACCGTCTCAATATGACCTGCCCGGGCTGCAAACGAAAGAGCCGTGCGTTTAAGACTATCCACGCAATCCACAAGGCGAATATCCCATTCAATGAGGGCTGTAACCACCTCTGTCTTTCCGTTCACTGCGGCGAACTGTAAACTTCTAGTAGTATCTGCGGGCTCCAGTAGCCAAGGCCATTCGTCCTCTGAGCTTAGTATGCAATGATCCAATACGCCCCTCCCCAGTAGCAGTTTCACAATTTCTGCGTGATTATTCAAAATGGCTTTCTCGAGAGCTTTTCGTAGACCGAGACGAGTACTCAATCCTCCATCTAATAGCGCCTTGACATGTGTGGTATTGCCTTGTTGACAGGCGTTTACCAACTCGTCAACAGCCATGCTTAGGTCGTTGTAAGACCTGGATGAAGTCATTGCAACCGCGGTCCCTGGGAACTTCACTATGATCTGCAGAGTAGATAGTTGCTAGAAGGTAATGGCATTCTATTCAGACTTGAATATTATAGTTCTCAGCCGTCCTTCCCGTCCTTGACAAGCTGAAAGACCAGTAGATAAAGGCCCATTATATACAGGGCAAAGGCACCAGTAGTACCTACCAATATAGCTGCCTACCTTCACACCTTGCATCCACAAGTGCTTTCGTGCTAATTTCCACTGTTGCTTATTGAATCTAATTCGAAGGCGGACTAGGTGTTCGAACACCTTATTCGCTTTTACGTCTGTAGAATATAAGCCTTATTTTATCAACATCTATAATCCATATTTCTTAGGAGCCACTAGACTGATCATTAGGATTCCCGCAGAAAGTGGAACGGATACTTAGGGGGTCCCATGGTTGTGCAGTAACAAAGGTTATTGTCACTCTATCAGGTTAAGGCTTGTATATTGCAGCAAGCAATATACTTGAACTCGGTCTCACTATTCTTGTCTAAGGTAAAACGGGATCTATAATATAGCATTTCTCTATATATAACTATACCTGAAAAACATCATCCACTCTCACCGTCTGCCCGGTTCTAAGAGACTGATTCGCACTTATGCCCGTGAGAATCGACAACGCCCCGTCCACATGAGACGCAGCTCTCCTAAAGGGATCATCTCCAGAGACTTCATCAAACAGGTCATTCAACAGCTGAGGATCCCCTCCGCCATGGCCTCCACTCCCTTCCGGAATCTCTATATCAACAGGCTTTCCAAACAACGGCCGTAGCACAATCGACCTGCTTTCCAGTGCCCCCTCGAGCGCCTGCTCTCCACCAGAATTGACATACGACTGTTCCACAACCTCGACCTCCAACCGCCCTTTTGTTCCATTTATCATCACTCTGAATCCCTCCCACGGCGCATACGCGGTCAGGCTGTACGTTAACACAGCACCAGAACGGTACCGCACCATCACACCCATAGTATCCTCAATGCTTATCCCGTCGCTGAACACAGACTGGTCACGGTAGTACGCATCCTCCTTCTCAGCGTCCAGATACATGGCCTTTAATTGTGGGTTACGGTCAAGATGCAGCGCAAAGTGATCGTCCTTTGCATTGTCACTCCCATACGCCCGCGAGTAGAACTTCGTCTCCCCGCGCTTCTCTGCATTCTCGCGTCCGTAGAACTTCAAATCGCCCATTGCAACAACCGTCTCAGGCTGTGACTGTAGCCAGAAATTCACCAGGTCGAAGTGGTGGGTTGATTTGTGGACTAGCAATCCGCCGGAGTTTCTCTTGTCTCGATGCCTGCAGTAATATTAGTCTCGTATGTCATTTTTTTTTTTTATTTCCTTTGTTTTCTTTTCACTGATGAGAGTACTCACCATCGTCGAAAGTAGTCAGCCCCATGCTGTGTATTCAGCAGCCACTCGAAATGCACCGAGGTCACCTCGCCAATCGCCCCAGACGACAGCAACTCGTATATCTTCGTGTTATGCGGTGCATAGCGGTAGTTGAACGAGACCGTCACTTTCTTCCCAGTCCGTTCTACAGCAGAAAAGATCTCTCGACACCGCGGGACATCAATCGTCATGGGTTTCTCGGTAATGACATTGCAGCCAAGTTCCAGGGCCCGGACAATGTAGATGTTATGCGTGCGGTCGACGGTGGTGACTATAACATCATCCGGCTTCGTTTCCGCAATCATGCGATCAAAGTCTGAAGCCAGGAATGTTGGAACTGGCGCATGGCCAAGCGCTTCAAGACGGGAGTTCGCATAGTCCAGGCGTGTTTGGTTCGTGTCGCAGAATCCCACCAGCTGAGCGGTTTGGGGGAAGTCTTTGACTATTGCGGTGTAGAAGAAGATGGCCCTACCGCCGGTGCCGATGAGGGCATATTTCTTTACCATTGTGTTCAGCTTGTTCTACCTGTGCAGATTGCCTTTCCTGTGGTTGACTGTCTGGGACTGTTCAGGATATAAGATGAGGGGCAGTTCGGGGTGAAGGAGCCCGAGCTGCTCCAACAAGTGGTAGTTTGTTAGTATCTGCTAAGCTCAAATCAGCAAACGCCCCAAGACTGATGTGGGAATGCCAAATAGCCTGAATGCAGTGCGTTGTCTTGTCGCTGATTTTCCATCAATAGGAGCCTCAGCACGGCGATGATCACACAGCCCCCGCATGCAAAGGATGGAGATGCCATGGGGGAAATGTCAGAGCTTTGTCTTGGTAAATCCTGGAGAAACCAAGCATCCAATCTCTGTCTTTCGCTTGGAATGGGGATATTATCCTTCAAGGGCCAAAAGTCACCGGGATATATATCACCGCGGCCGGGATATATAGGGCTAGACTCCCCAAGTTGGAGAGTCCCACACACTCATCACCAGCAACATGACGACCAAAGAACCACCTTCTAATGACCACGTCGAGTCCGCGGACATCATCGCACCTGTAGTCGATGAACCGCCCAAGACTACCCCCACCGGCGAGAAGGCCGCGCAGTTTCTGGCCGCCGTCGGCGGAGACCGCACATTCACGCCGGAGGAAGAGAAGAAGGTGCTGCGACGGATTGATCTGCGTGTTCTCCCGCTGCTGCTGGGTGCATATTTCTTCCAGCAGCTCGACAAGTCCAGTTTGTCCTACGTTTCTATCTTTGGGCTGGTTGAGGATGCAAATCTCGTCGGTCAGCAGTATTCATGGCTAGGCTCCATCTTGTATATTGCCCAGCTGGTTATGCAGCCAGTCGCAGCATTGGTTCTCGTCAAGCTTCCCACTGGAAAGGTTATCGGCTCAGCAATCTTTCTCTGGGGTTCATCGCTGGCGATCATGGCCGCCTGCACTGACTTCCCCAGCCTCCTGGGGCTGAGGTTTTGTTTAGGCGCGTTCGAGGCAATGATAGGTGAGTTATCGAGTAACATGGCATTGGCAATAAACTAACTTTATAGCCCCCTCCTGCATCGCCGTAACGCAGATGTGGTGGCGGAGAGGAGAGCAGACATGGTAAGCTCCCGCCCTGCCATGCAATTCGGCTAACACGAATAGGCGGGCTGCCCTCTGGAACGCGATGAACGGAGTAACTGCAATCGTAAGACTCTCAATGGCGCATCTGAACCCTACTAACCAGGCAGGTCGGGAGCCTTTTCACATACGGCCTCGGTCACATACAGAGCGACACTTTGTATTCTTACCAGGTACCTCCATTTCCCTATCCAGGCGAAACATAACTTACGAAGCATAGACCATCTTCCTCCTCTGCGGTCTGTTGACCGTTCTCTACTCCGTCCTCGTTCTGATATTCATGCCCGACTCCCCCATGGAAGCCAAGTTCCTCGGTGAGCGCGAAAAGGTCATCGCCGTCGAGCGCCTACGCGCCAACCAAATGGGCATTATATCACGCGAGTGGCGCTGGGACCACGTCTGGGAAACATTACTCGACGTGAAGACCTGGATCTGGTTTATACTCATCATTGCTATCTCGTATGCTGCACTCGCACTCGCCACTTGATAACTACACTCCATACTAACGCATACACGCAGCATCCCCAGCGGCGGAATCAGCACATTCGGCAGCCTTATCATCACATCCTTCGGATATACAAATTTCGATGCAATCCTGTTCAATCTCCCCTTCGGGGCCGTGCAGGTTGTCATTATCCTAGGGGGCGGGTGGCTCGCGACCAAGCTGCGCACGAAAGGGCTGGTGATTGCCGGGATTGCGATGATTGCTGCAGTGGGCACGATTCTCCTTCTTACTGTGTCAAGAGAGCAGAAGGGCGTGCTTCTGTTTGGATACTACCTGGTGGGCTTTTATAATTTTGGTTCTGGAGTTGAGAGGTTAACAATGTCATGTTGCAGGTATCCTGTCTCGCGGGAATCACGCCGCTGGTCTACGCCTGGGAAGCTCAGAATACCGCGGGTGATACGAAGAGGAAGTGCACGTCGGCTGTTGTTTTGATCGGCATGTGCACTGGGAATGTATACTGTAACCCCGGTTGGCATATTTGCTCCTGGTACTGATATGATATTGCAGGTTATCGGCCCTCAACTCTACTCTTTGGACCAGGCACCCGAGTATCGGCCCGGCTTGATTTCAAACCTGATCATGTTTGTCCTTGTTGCTATAATTGCTATGTATGTCTTATATCCTTATTTGCTTTCGCTCTAGGAACTAACGGGGCTAGTATCGCGGACGTATACCTCTACTGGCTCAACAAGCGCCACGCAAAGAAACGAGAAGCACTCGGTAAGACCGCACAGATTGTCGATGAGTCCATGCTTGGAAAGAACAAGATTCAGGCGAGCAAGGCTGCTGAAGTGGAAGATGCTGGGAAGGGGGAGAGCCCTGGGGTGGACAAGGGGTTCTTGGACATGACGGATTTGAAGAATGAGGATTTCATCTACGTATATTAGGCGAGCTGGTATTGGATTACCCGGGCATATATATATTGGGTATAATGGCTACCTGTGAGAACACTGCTATGGGGCCTAGTCCACTCGACTACTAAACCGATGCACACCAGAGCCAACTACAACCCTCTTCTTCCCATCTGTAGGACTGCCAGGAACATTCACAACAGCCTCCGTGTTGGGCGGAACCCTAATAGACAAGCTGAACTTGCCTCCATCAACCCTCCACTTCGTCTCTGCAGATCCATACGGGGTCAAGTAGCTCTCCTCAGCATGCGTCAATCCACCACCAGGCTTGACATCAACATTAAACCTCTTCCACCCGGGCTCAGCAGGACTCAAACCACCGATATTCTCATGCATCCAGCTCCCCACGGACCCAACAGCGTAGTGGTTGAACGAGGTCATTTCGCCAGAATTGACGCTTCCGTTCGCCAGCATACTATCCCACCGCTCCCAGGTCGTTGTCCCATTCATGATCACCTGGAACAACCAGCCCGGTACTTCCTCCTGCAGCAGAGTCTTGTAAAAAACATCCGGGGCCCCGTACTGGGACAGCGCATGGCCGAGGATATGTGTCCCCGCAAACCCAGTCCCGATTTTATACTCATTCTCCGCAATGATATCCGTAAGCCGAGAAATCGCATTGCTGTAGTGCGAAGACTCTGTAAATAAATTGAAATACAGCGGCAGCGTAAGCCCAGTCTGCGTCTCATTCGCCACAGTCCCATTACTCGAGATCCAATTCTGCCCAAACGCAGACGTGAGATTCGCACGTTCCCGCGCATACCTAGCCGCATTGTCCTTCAGCGACAGGGACGAGGACATATTGGCCAGTATCTCCGTGCTGTGAATGAGGTACGCATCTGCGACCAGGAACGCACTCGTCGTCGCATCGCCCGGCTCATCAGGTGGTGCCAGGGGGTCGAGCCAGTCTCCGAACTGGTCGCTCGAGCGATCCCACAGCCCTTCTTCGTTGCGTGGGATGCCCTTGTCGACCCAGTCTTGGGCGCCGGCGTACTGCTCCCTGAGCAGATCCTTGTCTCCGAATGTTTGGAACAGAGCCCAGGGGGCGGCGACGACGACGTCGCCCCAGATTGCGGCTGCCTGGTTCCTCTTCTCGATCACCACTTGTGGGATTACAACTGGGGGGATAACTTCATTTCATTAGAACTGTGTGATAGGTAATGAGGGTTGCGGACTTACAGTCATTCGCCACTTGCTCTGAATATACGTCCTTCAACCACCCACGGAGGAATCCAGCAGTGTTGTATATGAAATTCGCCGTGCGCGAAAAGGCATTGATATCCCCCGTCCAGCCCAGTCTCTCATCACGCTGCGGGCAGTCAGTCGGGATAGAGAGGAAATTGCCACGCATCGACCAGATGATGTTCTCGTGAAGCTTGTTCAGAAGAGGGTTCGAGCAGTTGAAGAACCCAGTCCGCTCCATGTCCGTGTTGACCACGATGGCCGTGACAGAGTCGGCGTTCAGTTCTGTCTCCTCTGGCCAGCCCTCGACCTGGACGAAGCGGAAGCCGTGGAATGTGAAGGAGGGCTCCCATTCCTGTTCTTCACCGGAGAGGGTGATGTTGTCTGTGGCTTTGGCATTTCGTAGAGGCCTGGTGGCCACTTCGCCGTTTTCCATGACTTTCTTCATTAGCATTCCCTAATGTAGTATAATGATGGTTAAGTACCTTCGGTATGGACAAAGGTGACAGTGCTCCCCTTGGGACCCTTAACGCGAACGCGTAGCCATCCAACGAGGTTCTGGCCAAAATCGAGGACCGTCTTGCCCGACGCACTGGAGAAGACGTTCTCTAGCTGTCTCTCTTCAACGCGACGAACAGGCGGTGCATCTGGGGCAGCCAGAACGCTCTTGTCGAAGTCGACTTCATGGGTCCCCAACCATTCCGAAGCATCGAAATCCGGCGAGGACCAACCCGCAATATCTTGAGTCGAGTCGTAGAACTCTCCATCATATATCTGAGACGACACAATAGGCCCAGTTGCCGATTTCCACGTTCCATCCGAGGGTATATAAGTTGTCTCACCATCAGCAGTCTTGATCGCCAGCAATGACAAAACACCAAGGGTATCTCCGTAGACATTTCGCACATAATCCCAGGTCAGCGCACCGGAGTACCAGCCCTCCCCAACGGTAACACCAATCGTATTCTGGCCCTGACTCAGGAGGTCCGTGACATCGTAGGTGTTATACTCGTGACGAAAATTGTACGCCTGCCAGCCAGGTGCAAGGACATGGTCGCCGACACGCTGGCCGTTCAACTGAGCCTCGTACAGGCCCAGAGCGGTGATATACAGTCTTGCCGAAAGAACCTCCTTATCCACGGCGAAGTCCTTGCGGAAGTAGATCGGTCGGTGCGTGCTGTTCACCTCTGTCTCTCTATCCGAGGCAATAGCAACAGCATCCTGCCAGTCGTCCTCGCTCAGTAGACCCGGCTCAACAGCAAAGGGCTCAGACCAGGACGAGTCGGGCTGGTTTTGGCGGCCGAAAGAGCGGACTCGGACGATGGCCTCCTCGCCAGACTTCAAATCGTCCGCTGGCCATGGAACAAGAACGGAGTTCGAGGAGTTTACATGGAATGAGCTTGGTTCGCCTCCTCGGTTAATCTCCAGCTCATAGGCACCCTGGTGCCAGTCGGAGACGTTGCCCTCGAACCGCCACGAGATTCTAGGGCTCGGCTCCCCGATCCCCAGAGCGGAGCGGTGGTGCTCGAAAGAGACTTGCGAGATTGATAGAGCCATGATTGTCTACGAAATTCTGGGGAGTCGCGATGTATCAGGTATAAATAACATTTCGTCACGCAGGGTCCCCGCAACGGCATGAAACGGGGGGCAATGATACCCCGAGATGTTTCGTCACTTGCATGCAGGGGGGTTCGGACGACTAATTGGATGTCTTCTAGGCATTGTCTGGGGTCGGGGAACTGCTTGACAGGCACTGCTGTCCCCGCAATTACACTGTCGATCGTTCATAGTCGGAGCCAGACACCCCGAGCAGCCTAGTCGGGTTTTCCGGGTACGAATACGAAGCTTAGAGTCTGATCATCATGATTTAATAAAACGATTCATGTGTCTGAATAAGTTGTTCGGAATTGAGTCGCTGCATAGATTATCGGTGAGCATGCAGGTAGGGCTAGGCCGCGGGGCAGCGGCAGGACAGGCAGCAGGACAGGCAGCAACGCCCTGTCTAACTAGGCATTTGGTGGATTGACTCCATTTCAGCTCACTTGATCCTGCAGAAAACATTGCTGCGCGTTTTAATTCGCTAGATTGACTGATAAGCTGACATCCCAACAAATTCCCAACCGCGGTCCCTCGACTGTTGAATACGAACGGCTGTCTTACCATATTAACATCCTTAAATTGGATAGCTTCCTGTTATCTTCTCCTCTCCATCTTCGAATCATTAGAATTTTAGCCGGCACAGAATGAACTACAAAGGAAGCTGCCACTGCGGCGCTGCCACGTTCAGCTTCAGCCTGCCCGCTGACATTTACGAGACCGAAGTCCTCAGCTGCAATTGTACGCACTTCTCCTCAATTAAATAGCTCCAATTAACCGTCCTCAGGCTCAATCTGCTCGAAGAATGGCTATCTGATGGTCTACCCCAAAGCCTCGGAGATGACCATCCATCACTCGGAGGATGCCGTTACAGTTCGTCGTCTTTCCCATAATTATAAACACACTAACAGCACCAGGAATACCGCTGGGCATCGAAGCAATACCCGCATTCCTTTTGCTCGAGCTGCGGGACTAGCCTCTATGCTAAGGGCCCCGAGGGGAGTGATCTGAGAGCAGTCAATGTATGAACATTCTATATTCGGTTTGAATAATTTGCTAACCGATATAGGCTCGCACTATTGAAGGGGTAGAGCTTGAGAAGCTGAAGTTGAAGCCCATCGATGGCAGAAGCATATGATTTGCATATGCTCATCGAGTAATACAGAATGGCATGGTGAGAGGAGTTACTGGGGTTGGGGGCTTGAAGGTGTTTGGTGTCTGCCGAAGAGGTATTTAGTAGTATGATAGATATAAAGGCTAGAGTTAGGAAGTGTAGCACGCTGTGTTAGTTTACACAACGCAATTCTCGCATCAGTGTCTTTGGCTACAATGCAATTGCAATCAAATTTGCCCATGATGTCAACTGCGATTTACAATGTATTGCGAGAAGCACTGACAGTCTAGGGTGAAGATCCTTATTTCCAATTAGCCCTCGATTTCCACAACGGTCACCTGCGCTCCCGCAGAGAGGGTGTAGGACTCGTGGAATGAGATGCCACCGTTGTCAGGGTCTGCATTGGGTCAATCAGTTCAATGATGCTATAGGAGAACTATGTGTGCCTGCCTTACAGCTGGGCATCTGGATGCAAGCCACCTTGAGTGGCCCCTTGAGAATCGGGTCTCCTAAAGGCAAATTTTGCATGTTGATAGCGGCGAGAGTGACTAGTTAGTTGAGTAATACAGCAGGCTTTATCAGGACCGATGTTACACTTTATAATTCAGTTAATAATTCAATGTGCTTATGTGGAATTCAGACTCCTGTAGGCACTTCCGGATCGGGTGCGCGAGAGCGAGGGATCGTTCTGGATGGAAACACTGCGCTGAGTGGTCTACGCTATAAAGATGAGGTACCTTCACGTATGTCTGACTCACCGTTCAACGCATACTTGCCCTTTCAATATGTCTGTCAATCGTCAAGTTGTCAACAGCGCCCAGGCGCCTCCCCCACGCCCCTTCTACAACCAAGCAGTCATTGCCAATGGCTTCGTCTTTTGCTCTGGTCAGCTCCCAAAAGACTCCACGGGGAAGATAGTCGAGGGCACCGTCCAGGATCGCGCTGTATGTATTTAATAATCTCACCAGTTGTACCGAAGACTTTGCTGACGCTGTACAACAGCACCAATGCATTCGGAACTTGAAAGCCGTCCTCGAGTCTGCAGGATCTGGTCTTGCAAAAATGGTCGAAGTAAATGTCTTCCTGGCCGATATGGAGGACTTTGAGAAGATGAATGAGGTTTATCTGCAGTGGTTTGGCGAGATTAAGCCTGTTAGAACGTACGTACCCTCTGCGCGTGTACAGGATTGCAGACTGATTGTTCCAGTTGCGTTGCTGTCAAGTCCATCCCGGAATATACTGATGTCGAGATGAAGTGCGTGGCGCTCTTGTAGTTGGCGATTCTCGGGATATACATACACAGATAAATAATATAGCCTGAAGTTTTCCTGTCCAATACAACAACCTAAGAATCTGCATACAGCTTATATATAGCTTCAACCGTAGTATTCCCCCCAGAAAAGACGACACCAACATCCCACCCCTTTTCCCCACCCTCCTTCTCAACAATGGCTCGAAACTCCTCGTCAAACAGTATAACAGCCAGGGGCACGGCAGCACTAGGCTCGATGACAAGTTTCATACGCTCCAGCACCAGCTTCATGGCCACCTTGATTTGATCCTCGGTCACAGCAAACAGCCCACTCACCTTGTTCTGGTCAGAAATGACAGTCCAGTTGATTTCCCCCATCGGAGTCCGCAAGCCATCAGCAATAGTGAGCGTCCTGACCTCGCTGATTCGGGACCCAGCCGCAAGTCCGCGCCGGCCATCGTCCCCGCCCTGGAACGAGGGTTCAGCACCAAAGACGCGTGTTGACGGAGTACCGGAGAAGTACGTGGCGGATCCGGCCAAAAGCCCACCCCCGCCCAGAGGCGTAATCACCGCATCAAGCGGGTGTTCTTTCTTGAGGGTATCATGATCGCGAGACTGATTGGCCAGCAGTTCGACCACCTGCTCTTCGAGCTCTAAACTCGCTGTTCCTTGGCCCAGGATGATATCAGGATGATCATAGGGCGGAACAAGGATGGCGCCGGTTTCTGCGATGACTTCCTGTACAACTGACACACGTTCAGGCTCAGTAGAGCCGCTAAATATAACACGGGCTCCATAGGCTTGGGTGCCGTCGATTTTGGAGGGCGTCGATATCGACGGCATCACGATATGGGCGGGGATGTCCAGGGTCGATGCAGCGAGCGCAAGGGCCTGGGCATGGTTTCCTTTGGTTTCGAAAGACGGAAAGTTAACGTTTGATTGAGCTCTAAGTATGGATTTGGTGTTTCGTACCAGAACTATGCGTTGTCACGCCACGCGTGCGTACGGCCTCTATCCCCATCTCAGAGCAGAGCCGCAGAAGGGCATGGAACGCACCGCGTGCTTTGAAGGCGCCAATCTTCTGCAGATTCTCGCACTTGAAATACAGCCGGAAGACTGGTTTGGCAGCTCCAACATTATCTGGGTTTGGAGTCGAGGCGATCCGGTTTAGTGTTTTGGAGGTGAAGACTGGTGTCTGGTAAACGTAGGGTTTGATCACAGAATGAGCCGTGCGGACAGCCTCTGGTGTGAGCGGAGGGCAGGTGCTGGGGTCGGCCATGGAGGAAGAAGATGCATTGCGAGACAGAAACTTGCTTCATTTCCTTCTATATAACTCCGTGATGGGATAACTATAAGACTATAAGACGGGACTCGCTCTCGCGCACCCCATCGGGAAGGTGGAGCAGTCTGGAATGAGATTTCATTGATTGATTCGAGGTTAGTGGGTATGGCGAGTCTATTCGCGGTTAGTCCAGACTCAATTATATGGATCCGTGGGAAATCCCCTCATCTTCTTCTTCTTCTCTCCTACACGGCTTGTCAGTCACTCCTCAGAGGATGTACGATGTACAAGGCTCCCCCACCGCGTCCAAAGAAGACTGACATTGTTCGCTCTCGGTCGAGATGTCGAGGATGTCGACAACGCCGGGTCAAGGTTCATTTCCACCGAGCCAGCACATGGAAATGTACTAGCTAACTACTTGCAGTGCGATGAACAGAAACCCTCATGTCGAGCTTGTGTTCGCCGCGGCGTCAGCTGTGAGGCCGTCATGCCGAGTCTGGACTTCCATAATGTCACCGTCTCTGCCCATGAATCGCCGGGCAGCCGCCATTGCCAGCGCTTGAGATTCAAGCACAGCCAAGGGCCACCTAAGGTTGAACAGTCCCATCTGGCTGAGGATTCCAGAGTGGCCTCCTCAGTATCGCCACCGTTGTTGGCAGCGAGTCCGTCACCATCGCCCGCTCGCTCAGAACATGAGACCATGTATCTTGCACACTGGAATGAAGCCTGTGTGCATGCTCTGCAGTATTCTTTGCGTCAAATATCCCTCACCACGGACAGAAATGCACCGTTCAAAGCAGCGCTTCTGGCTCTTTCAGCCTGTAATCTCAGCCGCTCCTTGCCCGAGAGGGACGAGCAGGACGCTCAAGTAGCCTACAGGCCCAACCCCCGCCACCTCCTCTCCAGTCAACAGTACTATATCACCGCCGTCGGCCAAGCGGCGAAGACAATCCTCAGAAGCTCTCTCATGGCGCCATCTCACACTCTGGCGATGTTGGTTTTGTTCTGCAACATTGAAACCGCAATGAGTAATTTCACCGGATTTGACTGCCACGCCCAAGGAATAATCAACTTCATTCAGACGCATTTTCAAGAAATCACGTCTGATGCTCTGGGCCGAGGAGCAATCGCAACCTGGGTGCTGGCGAGGAACCATAACTGGTGGCTGAGAATGAATTTCAGCAGCGCCTCATTCCAGCTCGCCCAGTCTTCGCTATCCCTACCTATGGATATATCCAATGTCCTCCACTCCATTGGGTCAAGGCGAGCGACTGTTACATCAATCCTTTGCGAAACCTACCGCCTCAGGACGATTGCTTTCCTGCAGTCGGCACTGGAAGATGCAATTGCTGCCCCGGGAATCGACGACTGTGTCGCCCTGATGCAGGCTGAGTCCGCAAAGCTCGATTACTGGCACTCCACCCTCTCCCAGTCGGAGCTCCCCTTTGGCTCGTTTACAGAATTTAATCCACACGACAACAGCCAGCTCCGTCCTCTTTTCTTTACCTCGCATAGACTTGCAATGAATTACGCGTACTATGTATCTTCGCGCGTCCTACAGTCCATGCCTCATCCTGGTGCCACAAAAACTGAAGGGTCCATGGGCGACGCGGAAATCGCACACTGGTCAACGACCCTTCTTCGCATTGTATCCGGTCTCGACAAAAAAGATTGCGCCAGAAAAAATGTCTATTCGATCGGTGTCTCTAGCCTTCTTGTCGCCTGTGTGCTCCGCTATCACAGTCTTGTATTCGGACGCTGGGTCGAGAAATGGCTGCTTGAATGCCATCAGCTGTCTATATTCGAAGAAGGCAGCTTCCCTATTGCTCAGGCTTGGCAGGTCGTTCGTCTTGTCAACGAGGAGAGGGCAGCGGGGAATTATGCTTGTGCCATCGCCTTACCAGAAGATGATGGCGGGGGAGTGGGGAAGTACACCTCGTATTCTAGTCAGCGGTTTGACCGAGTCTTGCTGCTGAGAAGAGAGGGAGGTTCACCCAGGTTGCCCTGGGAGTTTGTTTCAGTCAACATGGTGGAACAACCGTCCTCTCCTTTGGACGGTACCCCAGATGTTTGATATCCCACGCTCGCGCACCTGAGATGATAACATTGTATAGCTCAGCGACAACCCTGTTATTAGAGCCGATCAAGTATTATGATGCATTCTCCCATGAGCCTGGATTCATTGGCACATCAAATCTTAGTTATAGACATTAATCCCCACAACGTCCGGCGCAAACCCGGTAAACCCACCCTCGCCATTCTCATTCCCAAGCACAACTTCATTAAGCCCAACCTTCCAACCCCCCGTCAAGACCCCCAAGCGCGCTGAATCCCACCACCCCAGCCCCGGTCCAAAAAGCTCACTATGCCTCCCACTCAGGGGAACCTCCAGCCTGACGGGCTCGGCATCATTTACGCGAATTGTAAGATTGCGCGAGTTGGACCCCCACTCCCACGCAGAATCGAATGCGACTTCGTTGTTTATGTAGTCGATCTCGATATATTTGGAGCCTTGGACCATGGACGGGATTTGGGCGGTTGCGCTGCTGTTGGTGCCGAGGTTGGTGATTTTGGATCCGGTGGGGATGCAGAAGTCGTCTGGGCAGGTGAAGGTGTCTGCAGAACCGGAGAGAGTGAAATCTTTGGTACCGGTGTAGTATGTAGAGTTGGGAGGTGTGACTTGGATGGAGGAGATTGCAGGGGCGTTGTGGATCGTGACGGTGTTGTTGGAGCTGGCTGCAAGTGAGATCTGGGTGGTGATGGAAGACGATCCTACTGGAACTGATACAGATACTGGGGCGTTGCTGGAACTTGTGGTGATGGTTATGTTGGCACCTTGCGATGGCTGAGCAAGCGTCACCTTGAGTCCGTAGTTAGGGCTGGATGTCACTCCATAGACTGCCCCAAAGGTAGTCGCACCACTAATACTGTTAGCATAATTCAGTTTTAGCAATTTCAGTAATAAACTCACCCATTCGTCGCAGCAAAGATATCACTTGGATACTCCCCAGCAGGCAGCGTCTCGCTAAGCTCAACAAGCATCGTCCCATGCGCCGCCACAACCGCCGTATACTTCGTCTTGACATCCTCAGCACTCTCACCAGCCCAAATATCCCTCAACCCTCCAGCAAACTGCAGCCCAACATCCGGCAGATCCAGGGTAATCTCCCTCTCCTCCCCCCTCCAATTAATCACCGCAACAACCGTCCTCCCCCCTTCCAACGGGCCACTCCAAACTTCATACCCCTGATCACTCCACCTCCTCCTAAGTGCCGCACTAACCCCCAGCCCATCCTGATTAAACGCAATCACATCCTCATTCCGCAGAATATCCAGCGACCCCTCCCTCATCCCATCCACCTTCGCGCCAATCGTCAGCGGCGCCTTGAGAACCCCCCACAGCGAGAAATGCGTCTGCTCCTCAGGGATCGTAAGCACGTCTTCCAGGCCAACAAGCAACATATCCGGATCCGGCCACTGTCCCGGTCCCGCATAATCCGTCTGCGGCACGGCCTGGTTCAGCGTGCGGAAGATGGACCGCCAGTGCGGCGTGATGTCGTTTCCGATTCGCCATGAGTGGCCGATCTCTGGGGCCCATGCTGCTGGGAATGAGATGCCCCATTCGCAGACTTGGTAGAGGATGGGGCGGTCTTGGGCTTGGAGGTACCGGGACATGTTAGCGAAGCGTGGTTGCGGGGAGGTGGAGGGCTGGTAGTTGACGTTTGGGTAGTTTGTTGCGGCGTCCGAATAGCAGTTGTCATCTGAGTTAATTAGCATGGTGTTTCTGTGCTTGAATGGTATAGGTAATGTTTCAATGATTTTGGGGAGATACATTTTAGTGAGTCAACCTCCCACTCGGCGAAAGTCCTGGCGTCGATATCTTCATGGTCTGCATATCAATTAGCACAACTCCTCCAGACCCCATAATCAATTCCGAACATACATAAACTCCCCGTATTATTCGGCGGACTACCGCACAGTAATATTCCAGAGTCCTGGTATACGCCAAACAGAAGTCCCAAATCATGAAGATACCTCCCCATCGCGGGAAACCCATCCGGGAACAGGGTCTCATTCCACGTCAAACTGCCATCGGGCAGTCTATCTGCAACAGTCCAGCCACAGTCGATAGTGACATAGCGGTATCCCAGGTCTGCAAGGCCGGTAGCTACCAGGGCTTCGGCGTTGAGTTTCACGGCTTCTTCGCTTGGGAAGCAGTTGTATTGGTTGTAGGTGTTCCATCTGGATGTTAGTTAGTATTTAGATAGTACCATAGCTAGGTTTGGAGGCCAAGACGAACCCCATTTGTGGAGTGCGGGCGAGTCCATCTTGTAGACGGGGTTTGAGGGATGAACTGCCTAGGGCTGTGGATGCGAAGAGTAACGAGGTAAACGCTGTGTTCGCCATGGTTGACAAGAGCAGTGGGTGCGATGGTGCAGCCCTTTCTATGCTTACTCTGAGCGAGTGCATGTCTTTACCTTCATACAGATTCTGTGGACAATTTATAGATTAAATCTGCCGGAGAATTTCCTGATGGAGATGCAGATCTTCCATCTGGGCATCTTGGGGTCTCGGCTAATATCAAATGATGCGGGGTTTAATATGCTGCTATAACCCTCTTAGTAGCGTGTCGCGGACCTGTCTGTTATTGCCTTGATTCTTATGGAGATGCGATTTACCCCGTATAAAATATCACTTTCAGATGCATAGTGGATAGGTGGAGTAAATCATGTAATCAATAACTACTGTATAATCTAAGTCTAGGACATCTTCTGTCTCTCCTCCTGTCCCCCTCTCACTCCGTCCGCCTCCAACCTCCGCGCATAAAACATCTGCGCAACCGCATCGTCCGTCTGCAGATACGTGCGGTTCCCACGCAAGAACCAGAACCCCAGCGCCACAACAAGCATCACACCAAACACCGCAATGGCGTAATTCATATCTGCAGGCGCTGGACTGGGATCGCCGGGGAAGAAGAAGAAGACCGTCGTGATAATGCAGTAGATAAGGCTGATCCAATTAATGAGGGGACCCCAGCGGCCGAGAGTGAAGTGGCCGGGCGGGAGTTTATCTCTGCCGACAATCAATAAGGTGGAGATGGGGATCCCGTAGGAAATGGTGAGCGCGATGGTGCTGACGCTGAGGATTGCCTCAAGAACTGTGCTTGCGAAGAGGTAGAGGATGCCGACGAGGGCGATGAGGAAGCCCTGCAACCAGAGGGAGCGGACGGGCGCTTTCCAGTACGGGTCGACGAGGGCAAAGTAGGGGCTCCAAGGGAGACCGCCGTCGCGAGCGAACCCCCAGGTGAGTCTAGAGCCCGTGGTCAGAATGCTGATTCCCTGACCGAGGCCGTTGAAGATGAATAAGGAAATGAGGACGGCGGCAGCTTTCAGGCCGACTGTTTCCAGCATGAGTTCAATGAAGGGGAGGTCTGCGTCGACGACACCGTCGATGTCTTGGATGCAGAAGAGGCAGATGACCATGAATATGAAGCCGGTGATGGCGCCGAGGAGCACAGCGAGCCAGATGACCCGCGGGGCGTTGCGACGCGGAGATGGCATTTCTTCGACCATGTGGATGACGGCGTCGAAGGCTGTTAGGCCGTAGGCGGCTTGCACGAGACCGGTGAACCAGACGACACCGTCGGACCAGCCGGTGCGGTTCATCCACTCGCCAAATGCGAAGGAGGCGGGCTGGTATGATAGACCGGGTTTGATGCCGACGGAGATGAGGAGGGCCAGGGAGAGGACGACGAACAGGCCGGCGAACCAGACGCCGACGAAGTTGTTTATCCACGGGAGGACCTTGTCAGATCGACAGCTGACGACATTGGTCAATGTCAAGACGAACACCACACCAATATAGACGACAAACTGAAGCCATCCTTTGCCGGCACCCTCCCACTCAGGGGCGAACAAGGTCTTCATGCCGAGCAGAAACTCCGCCATGAAGGCGACCTGCGAGGCCGTCAGAGTCCACCAGCCGAACGTGTTGATCCAGGCGGTCATGTACGAGAGAAAGCGGCCAGAGGGCGTGTCCCAAAGCCGGTGCACCCAGTACGCCTGGCCCAGCGCAGTAGGCATACTACTGGTCAGTTCGCCGAGGGAGACGGCGACGCAGATATTGCATGCGGTGACCAGCACCAAGCCCCAGAGGATGGTGATGGCGCCGCCATTGGTGAGGCCGCTGCTGAGATCCTGAGCGAACGTCGAGTAGGTTCCCAGGACACAAAAGGCCAAGGCCAGCATGCTGGGGATGTTGAATTTGCGCGAAAGAGCCTGCACGTGGCCCATGGCAGCCAGGTCCTGCTCATCTTCGCTGTGGGACGACCCAGGAGGCTTGACGGGGCCGTCGTCGTCCATGGTCAATTGAGGATAAAATTGAATCAGCTCATTTCTGGAGTGGGTGAGCGGACTCGATATATAGACTCGACTTCTCACGCGGAGAGCATGTTGGAGAGGCAGAGGGCGAATTTGGTGCGGAAATTTTCGATTTGCGGGGAAACTGGAGTGACGCAAGTGGGTCTATCTCACTGTCTGTGTCTCTCACTGCACACCGTGTAGAGGCTGGTCGGGAGTCTGTTCTTGGAGGATCGCTCCCCTTCAGGCAGGTCCTTGCGTTGAGGCTTGGAGCTCCCCGGCTGTCGCTCATCGTGGACTCTGCTCAAACTGTCCAGTCCAGCCGATGCAGTGGGTTCTTCTCCGCATCTTCTCGTGGTCTTTCCTGATAAGCATTGCCTATCTTCTATCTCCATTACCTCATCCTCATGTCTATCTCAACGGCACCTCCCGCGCATGTCCAGCCGAGCAGGACGACGACGTCTTCCCTCGGTGCCAACTTCCAGTAAGAAACGACAATTCCTATTCGCGGCGCCAGCCCGAAACCTAGTGCCGTATATCAGTGAGGAAGTCAATTAACTTCGGGAAATTGCTTCAGGCACCAATGCTTCGAGCACGCTGGAGCTGCAGCTCAATCCAGACCTGCCATGATTCAGGACTTCTGCCATAGCTATATTGCGAAGATGTCAGCGCATCATCCTTCCATTGTGAGGGCAATCCACGACGGTCAGATCGCCTTCTATCCCGTCACGTCCACCTCTGCTGGGGTATGAGCATCTCAACATTCATTGCCAGTGGTCTTTTGATGCCATTTTTCTTTTGATGCCATTTTCTTTTCTTTTCTTTTTTGACTGAATTTCTCCCCCTTTGTCTAGATACATTACCCTAGATCGGGATTTCCGCTGTCGAGTAGTATCCTGGCTTGGCTGTGGTATATCATGGCTGTCGAGTACGCTCTAATCAAATCCGATCGCTTTATGCACTCCAGAGTCCAACCCTGCAGGAACATCCAGAAACACTCGTGGCGGCCATGTCCATCGGATATATGACTAAGCAGATGATGCTGAGTGACGTGACCGGAGATAAGAGCTGACTGCGTACCTGAGCCCAATTGCTCGACAGTGCAGAGTAGGGCAGACTCCATGGGCTCCTCGAAAATACAGTGGTTGTAGATGACCCGGAGTGCTAGAATAATAACGCAACAAGTTCTTCTTGTTTCATTTCAAAGCATTGGTGCTGACCAAAGAGCCGGATTGGTCAGCGGCGGTCCATTTCCGCTCGGACTTAAGCTTCGGATAACGGTCCCGTTCCATCCAAATGCGGTGATAAGTCGGGGTTACAACTTTTTTTCTTTCTCTCTTTCTCTCTTTAAATATCCTTTCCATCTTCACTGCTGTGACAATTGCAAAGCAACATGGGTGAGACCGAGACCGGTGAGAAGCCTGAGGAGGCCCCGCCTGCAGTGGGCTTCTTCGATCCCCGGCTCAACGAAGTGCGCCGGAAGGTGTTGGTGAAATGGGCGCGCACTGGTATGCAAGCCCAAGCCTCTTGCTTTTTCTGAAGCTCACGTGTATGTGTTACAGTGCTCCTACTCTGCGTCTTCATTCTTTCCGTCCTGTCGCTCTACTGGGCTGTGCAGTTTCGCTCCGAACATAAACTATCGTCCCTGAAAGTGTGGGTGGTGGACTTTGACAACGCCCAAGATGCACTTGTCGGGCCTGCCGTGACAGACCTGGCAGGACAGCTGGGCGGGGGGCAGAACCTGGGATATACTGTGAAGCCACCGGCCGAGTTCAATAACGACCCGGTCGCCGTGATCCAGGCCGTCTACGACCAGCACTGCTGGGCCGCGGTTATCGTCTCCCCCGACGCAACCACCCTGCTGCGCGACGCGGTCTCAACCGGCAACAGCTCCTACAATCCCAGCGATGTCGCGCAATTCGTCGTCATCTCTGCCAGAGACCAGACCACGGTCGAGACCTACATAACCCCAGCCCTCAACTCCTTTGAACTGCAGCTCCGCGCGCAATTCGGGCCAGAATGGGTGCGCAACATCGCGCAGCAATCAGTCGACCTCACCCAGGTCCCTCAAGCTATTAACCCTGCAATCGCATTTAACACGCTGGACCTGCGTCCCTTCGCGCCCGCTGCCGCAACCCCGTCCGTCACAATTGGCCTGATCTACCTCATCATCCTCGCCTTCTTCAACTTCCCCTTCCTCATGCCCGTGCACGCCATGTTCGTGAAAGGGCCCCACACCCTGAAAATTCCACAGTGGATCATCTGGCGGATCCTCAGCTCCATCGCAGCATACTTCTTCCTCTCCCTCTTCTACTCCTTCGTCTCGCTCGCCTTCCAGATCCCCTTCTCCAACCACCCGGCCCCGGATACCGTCTCCGCCGCCAACCCCAACGCCTACGGGAAGGGCTCGTTTGTGGTATTCTGGATGCTCAACTGGGTCGGGATGGCCGCGTTGGGTCTCCCGTGTGAGAACATGGCCATGATCCTCGGGTTCCCGTACAGTTCGATGTTCCTTATTTTCTGGGTCATTACGAATGTCAGCTCCGGGTTTTATGCGCTGGATCTGGCGCCGGGATTCTTCAAGTGGGGGTACGCCTGGCCGTTGCATAGGAGTAAGTCTATCTACTTTTATCTACATATCAAAAGCTAACAGTTCGTTAGTTGTCAATGCACTGCGCACGATCCTGTTCGGGACGCACTCGAAGATTGGACTCGACTTCGGGGTTCTTTTTGCGTGGATTGCGGTGTCGCTTGTGCTGTTCCCGTTCGCGTCGTTTATTATGCGGTGGAAGATGAAGAGGGGGTTGTAATTGAAACTTGGTAAACTGAAACTTGGGGAAGCCACAACTTTAATGCATATAGAGTATATAGACAGAAGATGTTATAATGATGAAATGAAATAAATGGTTATATGAATGGCAGACTTAATCAGCACAAGCTTTTTCTTTCAGTGGCCACATTCCCCATAAAATGTTTAAATGTATATTTAGCATTCTGGTTCAGCACGCAGATTCCCGGCAGAGGCTGGTGTTTCATGAGGCATATCATCGACGTAGGAGATGCACTGTTTTGATTGGCGTAGATGGCATGCTGGTATTCGGGTGGGCCTATACGAGGGATATATCGTATTCACTGTATACTGTATTGCACGAATATTTGTGAGGATATGATAGCAGAATATGAATGATTCCTGATAGATTAGTGGTGTAGCCTCTGCTCGTGTCTGCCGGGTACTAACAAGCAATGACTGGATAACTACGAGGGAGGGAACTCACTGCAAGTCCCGCTGTACTGTGGATCTGCCCTACAAGGGATCCAACGCAAGGAACTGGAAACCAAAACATTGGGCCGCTGAGTCTGAATTGTTGGCTCCGGGGGCATTCTCATTGGCCCGAATTTGCCCAGCTTGTCACCCAATTGGTTCTCGCCTGCTGCCAAGATTCAATGTTTCAGAAAGATAAATATAGGCAGTCCAGCTGGTCATGAGAGACTCTCCAGCTTTAAAAACTCTGCCTCCTCCTTCTGTCTCTCTGTCATCATCTCCGAATCTGCTTCATTGCATCCATCGCATCGCGTCTCTCGTTCCATTGCTTCATCTACACTCGCTTACTGCAAAATGTCTACCACTACCTCCTCCTCCGCTGCTGCTGCCACCTGCACTGGCAACGCCTGGGTTCTCCCTGTCCAGGACATCGCCTGCGGTCTGATCTCCACCTCCGACAAATACTCCGACATCATGGACAAGTGCTGCGGGGACGCCGATGTCGAGAGCTACAACGACGACTGCGGCCTCTACTGTCTCGCCCAGGGCCAGTCCGGCAACGACCTCCTCGACTGCATCCGCGAGGAGGGCGCAAAGGACGGCGATTTCTTCTGCGGCGGCGGAAACCTCACACATACTGCCTCTGCTGCTTTGCCTAGCAGCACGGCCAACAAGGATAACGACAGTGACAACGACAGTGACAACGATGCCGACAGCGAGGATTCCTCTGACGGCGAGGACAATGCGGCTGTGCGCGCGCCGGCTGTGAACAAGGCTGGGCTGGGTGTTTTGGCGATGCTCTTCTGCACTGCTTTGCTTGGTTATGCTGCGTGAGCTTCATGCAGAGTATTGGCATTAGATGGATTTGCGGGACATATTCAATCATGATCTGTTGATTTTTTAGTTACATTTTTTTTTATTGGTGTACTTATACTTGCATGTGCCGGTGTGGCATACTCTACTTAATTCGGCTTAATAGTTGCACCGTGGAATGTGAAGGTGCCACAGCTCGCTTTTCCACCCACCTCCTTTTCCTATTCCTTCTCCTCTTGCCCTGGTCTTGTCGGATTGTGATGGCGACATTGTCTGCGTGACCAGTTGAGGCCGTCCTTGCGTCCCTGGCATTCATCTACACGTCGGCTATATATCCTTGATAGTATCTCCACTACAGCCCTACTGCCCTAGTAATACTGCTAATAGCAAAATGTCGTCAACGAAAGTCAACTCACTCACCTTAGAGGCCCTCCCCCTTACCAATAATGCCAACCAACTCGACCGGTCCCTCTCCTGGCTCGGCGCCACCGGCCTCGCCTTCACAATCACAAACTCATGGATGAGCTACGCCGCAACCTTCGGCACCGCGCTCGTCGACGGCGGTGGCATCACAGTTCTTCTCTCCGTGCTGATTGCCGGCCTTGCCCAGTGGATTGTCCTGCTCGGTGTGTGCGAGATGGTCTCTGCAATTCCTTCTTCTGGTGTATATATACCCATCCACCTGCTGCAACCAGGTATCTGTTGGCAAGAAAAAAGAAATGAAAATTTTGAAAAGTGTTTAATTAAAGTAGGGCTGCTACCATTTCACGTACTTCCTCGCGCCGAAGAAAACTCGCGCCTTCGCCTCCTTCACCGTGGGCATCATCAACCTCCTCGGCTTCTGGATTGGCGGCGTTGCCGGTGCTGTTTATACCATTACTTCGATCTTCAGGATTATCACCTTCTGGGTTGATGGGTTCCAGCCGACTCAGTGGCAGGTATATCTTGGTTATGTGGCTTTGGTCTTGCTTTCTCGTAAGCCGCCGCCCATTCATGAACCTAGCCCTAACTTGTTAACCTGGTTCTAATGGACATAATATAGTTATCCCAATCTTCACAATCCCACCGTCAAAAACCAAATACCAAACAACCGCAACTCTATCCCTCTCCCTCCTCCTGCTAACCCTCCTCGTCGCCGTACTCACATCCCTAGCCCGGACCCAATACCAAAAACCGAACCTGTCCCTCCATCAAAACAGAAGCGGGTATGATAATTCAACGGCGTGGCTCCTCAGTATCAGCGCGGGGATGTTCTCCTTCTCAACCACAGGAACAGTCGTACATCTCTCCGAGGAAGTCAAGGGCGCTGAACGAGGGATTCCTGTTGCTATGTATGCTTAATCCCCTGCAATTGAGTTTTGAATCCGCCAGCTAATATGGCCAGAAACTCAACTATGGCCCTGGGTCTGCTTACCACGATCCCCTTTGCTGTTGTTCTTCTCCTGGGTATGCAAGATGTGCAGGCCGTGCAGGACGCCTGGATACCGAGTCTGGAGGCGTTTTATCAGGCGACGGGGAGCAAGTCTGTTGCGACCGGGTTGCAGGCGTGTCTGGTGTTGCTTTATTTTGGTATGTCCGTGCCCATGTCCCATTCTCTAGTTATTATACTTGCATAAATAGTACGGGTGGATGGTATGAGGAGAGGGAAACTCGGTGCTAATAAGGAATTGATCGTTTAGTTACGGTCTGTACGCAGTGGGTGTCAGTGAGTCGGAATGCATGGGCTCTTGCTCGAGATGTAAGTACAGTACTCCTTAATCGTTATATACATCTGGAAGGACGTGATCCTAACGAAGTACAACAAAAGAACGCCCTCCCCTTCTCCCCCTACTTCGCCCAGATTTCGCCAACGCACAACATGCCCGTCCGAACAACACTCCTCTCGGTATCCTTCTTCATCGTCTTCGGCCTGCTCTACATCGCAAGCAGCAAGGCCTTTAACTCCTTTGTTAATATGGCGGCCCTGCTCGTCAATATCGCGTACACAGTGCCGCAGGGGATCCTGGCGTGTCGGAGGCGGGACAGGCTCTCGCCTACTCGGCCATTTAATCTGGGGAAGGCAGGGTACGTCGTTAATGCATTCTCGGTTTGCTGGCTTATATTGGTGGGAGTGCTGTTTTGCTTCCCTGTGAGTATTCCGACGAGTGGTGGGGAAATGAACTAGTATGTACCCCTTTCTGTTTGTTTATTTATGTCTTTCGTTTCGCTTCGTTTCATTTAGCTGGTTGTGCATGACTGACCGACTGACCAGTGGCTCCGCCGTCATCGTCGGCCTCTTCGTCGCTATACTGGCCATGTACGCCGTGCGCCGGAACATCTTCCGCGGGCCTAGCCACGTCCATGGCCATAGCAGCCCCAATCTCTCATCGATACCCAAGCCTACACCCGCTAGTCCCACTAGCCCTGCTATACAGCCTTTGGCATCCTTGGGAGTCCACCCCAAAGCAGCAAAATCGAGACAGTAAGCGCAATGGCAAAAGGCTGCAGGACCTCCACGCCCTTCGCCTGCGCAACCGCCCCAATGGCAAACGGCAAGATAGCCGCACCGCTTGCTCCGAATGCAGCGGCGAAGCCAATCGCGCTGACATGCAGGGCGCGTGGGAGGAGACGGGTCGCTACCACGACGGCTCCCGGGAACATAGGGCCTAGGAAGAAGCCTTGGAAGGAGACGGCCACGACAGAGGCGTAGAAAGACGGGACGAGCCAGAAGATTAGACAAAATGCGATGGCGAGGAGGAGGTATATCTAGAGAATGAATCAATTCATGTTAGTTTCCAGTTTCCCGGTTTGCTTTACCCGTGTGTGTGTGTGTGTGTTGGGACATACCGCAATGGCCAATTTCTCCCCAATCCTAGGCGTCACGAACCCCAGCACAACCCTTCCTACAGTAATCCCAAGCCAGTACCCCGTCGAGCCCATCCCGCTGGCGAACTCGGCGCCGTCGCGCACGCGCATGAGGAACGTCACCACCCACCCGCCAATCGCGACTTCAAGACCAACGTAACCAAGGAGAAAGAAGGCGAGAATCCAAGTGACGCGGGCGTAGCGGGGGACGAGCAAAGCGCGGCGCACGCCGCCCTTCTCCTCTGCCCCGGCTCCTTCAGAACCTTCCTGTCCTGCTATGTTGGAGATGTTGCGCTGGGATTCGCGAAATGCGGCGGCGTCGGCGTCCCAGAACGCCCAGAGGCAGGAGGCTAGTTCGATGGCGGCGCATGCGACCTTTTCCATGTAAGCAACACAGTTAGTGTCAATTCTGGGGTATGCAGAGCTTACCATGATATAATAGAAATAAAACCACCCCACCTTGGCCTCTGTAATCAAACTCGTTGCAATCAGCGGCGCCATAACCGCGCCGAGACCATAAAGGCCGTGTAATAGGCCCAACATCTGGTTTGAATCGGCCATGTTCCCAACCCATGCATTCCACGCGGAGTCAGCCAGGCCATTCCCTAGTCCTGCGAAGATGAAGGAGACGACGAGGACTGGGTACGGCGGGTGCAGGCAGTTGACGATGTAGGCGATCAGATGGCATCCCGGGGAGAGCCAGGCGATGCCCCGCTGGCCCAGGTGCACATGAAGTATGTTGTTTGTGAATGCGGCGAGGGTGTATCCGCCTATGGGGGAGAGGAAGACGAGGGATACAGTAGTATAGCTGAGTCCGTACCAACTTTCCAACTATTTGAGTTGAATTTAATTGAATACCCACGGGGATATGTCCGAGGTCACTCACATACGGAATCAAAGGCTACGGGAACAGTCAGTCAGTGAATTCAACATAAAATGCCTAGTAGAAACTCACGCCGTACGCAGCGTCATTTGCGCCCATTACCAGAAACGCCCAGAAGGTGGCCATGGTCTTCGCGGTGTTCCCGGGGGAGTTCCAGCGTTCCAGCTGCTTGTCATTGTTGTCGGAGCTGGTATTCCCACCGCTGCCCCGCAAGTCGGACTGTGCCTGAGCTTGGAGACCCTTCTCCGCGTCTTCAGCATGTTGCTGAAGCTGTTCCTGCGGCTCTAAGCTTGCAGTCATTGTTAACCCTGCTCACCGTTACTCGACAAGGAAGCGAACAACAACTAGTGTAAGAAACAAAGAAAAAAAGTGCGACCACAGGATTAGAAATGGCAGATCTGGTGCTGGTGCTGGTGCTGGGCGAATTACTCAAATAGGCAGCTATCTCAGCAGCGAACTAAGGCCCTAAACGCCGTTAGTGCTGGTGCTGACTGGTCCCAGACAATTCATCGCCAATTGGCGTTTAGATCGGCCATGGACGAGACCATATTGAGAGCTACCTCAGAAGCCTTGGAGGGATATTGTGCGCGCAATGGAAAATGTTTTTTGATCTATTAATCTAGAGATACATCATAACCATAGCCACATGCTCCGGTCTCGTACGGCCCGTAACGGTAAAACAAATGAAATAAACACACAGAAGAGAAGAGAAATGGACAATTATTAAATATAATAGACCGCCTGCACATGCAAAGTCATTGTACATTCATGCCAGTATCGGGTTTTTGACTGAAGGTATGATTGTGGCCGTGGACGGTTTTATCCAGGTGGCAGCCAACAACAAACAATTGCCGTCGACCTTCAAGTCCAGCTTAAAACAGTTACTCTGGCTTTTTTCCTATCATCAAAAACATGGGAGTGAACAGTTTGTTTTCACCACCGGCAACAAGGCAGTCGGCAGCCAATGCCAGACTGTCGGCGGTCTTTTGTGTGCCGCGGGGGAAGAGCTTGAATGTTTCCATGAAGCCGACGAAACGGTGAACGAAGCCACGGCCCCACCACGTCATCCGGGCAATGGTGAAGAAGTCCCAGGGCGAGGTCATATGCTTGAATGAACCAGCAAGAGGGTAGTACCAGGGGATCGCATCCGGGCGATCAGCCAGGTCCTCGTGGTGGAGGAGCTCGAGGCCAGCGCCCTCAATGGCAGCCAGGCCCTCGGACACCTTGACCATGTTGGAGATACCGTCTCCCTGTTCAATACCAAGACGGATTCTGCGGTGTTCGGGGTTCTCGTTGTCGTACTCGTCGGTCATGAGCCACTCGTAGACACCGAAAATACCACCAGGCTTGAGCACACGCTGGATCTCCTTGTAGACTCCGACGAGCTCGGGGGCGTGAACGGTGGCCTCGATAGCGTAGACAGCATCGAATGAGTTGTCGGGGAACTGCATCTGCATGAAGTCACCCTTGACGAAGCTCAGCTTGTCGCTCAGGCCCTCACGCTCCGCATAGCGAGTGGCACGCTGGATCTGGTAGTCGTTGTTGTTGAAACCAACCACGTTCGCATCGGTGAACTTGACAATCTCACGGGCAGGACCGCCAACACCGCAGCCAACATCAAGCACCTTCATGCCGGGCTTGATACCCATTTGGTGGGCGAGGTAGTGTTCGTGGCGGGCGATGGCTTGGTAGAAGGGCTCTCCGTAGGCAAAGCGGCAGAAGTGGAAAGATGTACCCCATCCGTACTCGTAGAGATCGGTAGCAAGGTTATAGTAGCTGTGCCAGGTTAGTTTTATGTCTCTCATCGTTTTCTGCAATCGAACACATACTGTCGGGTCAACGTAGCGTACTCGGCGCGACGGGCCTATTCAGACAGAAAGGTTAGGATCATGCGACAGCCGAGTTGCATTAAATGAAGCAACATACAGCACGAGTCTCCTCTGTCTCAACCTCCGCGGACTTGTTGTCCCAATGCTTGAAGTACTCATCAACAGCGGCCTTCTGCGCAGCGGCACTCTTCTGGCGCATGGCAGCGAAACCACCCTGAGCCTCGGCGGAGGAACCGTGGAGGGCACGGTTGAAGTCAGCATCACGCTGGTGGTTTTCCTTCTCTAGGGAAGAGGGAGCCATTGTCGAATTGAGGATTGAGGTGTGAAAGAGGAATTGGTTTTGTGTTAAAAAAGGGGGCAACCGGGAGAGGGTCTCAGGGAGTCGGGAATGGAGTGAGAATTGAAAGAGCACAACAACGACTGTCGGCTCGCAGATTGATGGTCTTTATAACCACGAGAGAACGACGAGACAACCTGGAGTGCTTGGGAAAGAACGACAAGGAAGAAGCGAAGAATGTGAATACGCAGTGAATACGATGGATGGACGAACGACGGGAAAGGAGGTGATTTTGAGATCCGGCTTTTTGGCTCTGCCGCCCAATCACGGCTGTTGCTCAGGGGCAGCCGACGCAGCCCTCTAGCTACATTGGGGCTAGTCTGGGGTTGATCCGAAAGTCCCTGACAGTTGAGGCACTGAGGCAGTTTACACCGTTGCGGTATTCAAGAGCACGGCTCTGCAGTAGCACGCAATACGACTGTCTCGCGTGGTCCGGACTGGATTGTAGCCGATAAACAAACGCTGGAAGCCGGGCTATCCTGCAGCCTGCAGGTGGAAACTATCAAACATCGTATTCGATACGATAGATCTTTTTTCACCACCGCCACTACTGCCTGAGGCCCAGACCTCCAAACATTCATGTGAAAAGTTTGTTAGGTAATTCAGCCACATCTGCGCCACACGCAGCCACACCCCTTCAACTATCGATAGTTATTCATCATTTCTGTCTCATACGGCCTCGCTGTCACTCTCTCCTACAGCGTCCAACATGCCTCCTCAAATCAAACAGGACCTTAACCGGTCAGGCTGGGAGTCCACGGACTTCCCGTCTGTCTGCGAAAGCTGCCTCCCAGAAAACCCCTACGTCCAAATGCTCAAGGAGGACCACGGCGCCGAATGCAAGATCTGCACCCGTCCGTTCACCATATTCCGATGGAAGGCCGACCGCACTGCACGCACCAAGCGTACGAATATCTGTCTCACTTGTGCTCGACTGAAGAACTGCTGCCAGTGCTGCATGCTCGATCTCTCGTTCGGTCTCCCGATTGTCGTTCGCGATGCCGCGCTGAAGATGGTGGCGCCTGGCCCCGAAAGTGGGATCAACCGCGAATACTACGCACAGGGCCACGAGAAGGAAATTGAAGAAGGCCGAGGTGCAGTCGAGGAATACGAAAAAACAGACGAGAAAGCTCGCGAGTTACTTCGGCGGCTTGCGCATTCCGAACCATACTACAGGAAGCCCAGACAGCAGCTCGAAGGGCCGCAAGAAGATGGAGAGGAGAAGGAAACTCCGACGGACGCGCCGGTTGTCAAGAGCCGATATGGAAATGCGCCAGGACCTGTACGGACAAGTGAGAGCAGAAGAGGCACAGCACTACCCGGTCGGGGTGGCCGAGGAGGTGCGCGCGGCGGCCGCGGCGGCCGACCATTCCCTGGCACTGCGCAGCTGCCACCATCGCAAGAAGACATCCTCCCTCCCGCGGATCCGAACATCACGTCTCTGTTCGTTACTGGTGTTGAAGACGACCTTCCCGAGCACGCTCTTCGGTCGTTCTTTGTTCAATTCGGCCAGCTCCGGTCTCTAATTTGTTCCCACCGTGCTCATTGCGCATTTGTCAACTATGTCTCTCGTGAGTCCGCTGAAGCTGCCGCGAAACAATGCCAAGGAAAGGCTATTATTCAAGGTTGCCCTCTTCGCATTCGGTGGGGTAAGCCGAAGTCGTTGGATAATCTGGATCGGGAAGAGCGGCTGAAGTATGCCCGTGAGGGTCGGCAAACCGCAGGACCCGCGAGAACTGGAGGTCAAGCAACGAGGGCAATCACAGCAGGGGCTGAAAAAGAAGAGCGGCCACGCAATGTGGCTGTTGCGCCCCCTCCTGGTAGTGGCGATGTTCAGTACTCAAGTCTGTCTGGTGATTAAATTATTGTTATTCTTTGCGTGGGTGTGGTTGCTATTGGACGAGGGCTTCATGTCATTAGAAGCGGGCGTTATTGTATTTATTCGATTAAATCTCACTGCCATGAATACCCAAAATAGGACAGAAATGGCATTCTATCAAAATTACCCGTAAATATATATCTTGTACCTGAGGCACCCCATTATGGTGAGTGCACCACCAATTCTTTATTATATATATACAACGCTGCCTCATTCACTCCCATTAAGCACGATCAGTCGACTGACGAAGTATGCGACGAAGCCCAAGTAGCACACCTGGATATAATTAGTTTCGAAAGTTGACTTGAACTTCAAGGGGGCGTACAATAACTGGAATGATGCCGAGGATGATCTCATGCTGGACAAAGTAGATACCCAGGATCATGACGATGAATGCAGCCGGGATAATGGCCATGGTCAAACTTTAAATGATACTGCTTGGTATTATTCCCCTCCATGAGCCTACGATATATTTTTCAGCGTGCTCATTCCAGACCATGGTCTAATTCCACTACGCCCATACCTATGGATGCAGCTGTAGCTTGTACAATCTTAAATTCTCGAATCCTGTCCATTCTATCGCTATAAATGTCCCAAGACGCCAAAGGAGAGAGAAAAAGTGGGTATACTATAATACAACTGCCCACATGCAATCAACCAATATTATACATCGCATCGCACATCGCACTATAGGCAATAGGCCCTCATACCACCCCAGACCAACTATGATGAGCACGGCTTATCGACCTTAACGCTCTTCCCTCCAACCTTGATCGAGTCGTTATCGCCACGCTCAATGTCATCGTGTATGCGGAGTTCTAAAACGTTCAAGCAGTCATATTAGCTTCTTTGCCACCCATGATCTCCAAGACCGAGGACGTAGCTCCGCCAGTCCACCAAAGGAGGTTTGAATACGTACCCCACTTCGCATTCTCATCTGCCGCCGCATCCCGCGCACCCTGCACGATATTGTGGCGCAGAATATTCGCAACCTCAACGGCGTGGTTGATCTGCATGGGCGTGTCTATGCCGAAGCGGCGGTGCTTTTCAAAGTTCTGGCGCGCTTCTTGGCGTGCGGCGAGAAGGACTCTGGTGTCATCTGTTGCAGTGAAAGTAATCAGTGTACTGTTCGGTAGAGTGTGCTTGTTGTGCTTGAGCAAGACTGACTATGGAATGCGATCCGGGTGGCGCGGAGGACTTGTCGGTAGGCACTTAGTGCTGAGACGGCGGGTTGAGAGGCCATTGTTGGTTTGAATTGAGACGTAGGATCCTTGAGTATGAGGATCTCTGGAGAATTGGGTATTGATTCGGTGGTGGTCTTGAGGTTATGGCGTTTTGCCCGTTGATATGTTAGGGGCGACGTGGAATTACTATCCGGGAGCGGCCTGGAAATAAAGACAGCAGGCAGGTTCAATACGAGTGTTAGGTTATTCCTCTGGAAGAGAATAAAACAAGAAGCTAGGCAGTATGTTTGTAGAAGAAACTGGAAGTCGTCTTGATGTCCAGTTCGGCTTTCGATGACCTCCGAAACGTGCAGTGGCTGATTGGTTGGACAAAAGGCGGCCGACAGGGGCAGAAAAAAAATCCCACTCGATTTTCAGCACTGTTGATCTTCGTGCGAAGTCAATCCCCTCCCACTTTTCATCCTATAATCCCATCTTCTCGAAGCGCGAGTCTATTCATCGGCTTCACTTGCAAGATGTCCTCCGCGCAGGTTCTCAATGTTACTCTCCCGGCCCTGTCCGCTGGCTGGAGCGCCGACAAAGACTTCAAGGCTGTTGGCAAAGTTTCTGCTGCTACCCAGAGGAACCTCGAGCCTGTTGGACCTCATTTCCTGGCTCACGCCCGCAGAGTACGTTTTCCGAGTGCTATTAATTGTGTGCTTCTGAATTATGCGGGGGCTTCATTTTATTTTAAATGCGGGGCTAATAAACCAACAGAAGCGTCACCACCGTACTTTCTCCGAGGATGAGCGCATCCAGGCTCAGCAGAACGTCAAGAAGACCGAAGATGACGAGGATGATGATATCTCCGAGGACGAGGACCCCATGATGCTCCAGCGGGATGCTAAGGACTGGAAGGTATGATCTTGAGTTTACAGCTCGGGCAATTGAAGCTATATTAATAAATTTGTAGGGTCAAGACCACTACGCAGTTCTTGGACTCACAAAGTACCGCTGGCGTGCAACCCCCGAGCAGGTCAAGCGTGCTCACCGCAAGAAGGTGCTCCGTCACCACCCCGACAAGAAGGCTGCCCTCGGCGACCGTGACGAGAACGACAGCTTCTTCAAGTGTATCCAGAAGGCCACCGAGATTCTGTCCGACCCGGTCAAGCGCCGCCAGTTCGACTCCGTCGACGAGGCTGCCGATGTCGAGCCTCCTAGCAAGAAGCAGAGCCAAAAGGGCGACTTCTTCAAGCTCTGGGCTCCTGTTTTCGAGGCCGAGGGCCGCTTCTCCAAGATCCAGCCTGTTCCTCAACTAGGTGACGACAACAGCACCTTTGAGGAGGTTGATACTTTCTACAACTTCTGGTACAACTTCGACAGCTGGCGTACATTCGAATACCTTGATGAGGATGTTCCCGATGACGGTGAGAGCCGTGACCAGAAGCGTCACGTCGAGAAGAAGAACGCCAACGCCCGTCGCAAGCGCAAGACCGAGGACACTGCCCGTCTGCGCCACTTGGTCGATGACTGTGCTGCCCTCGATGAGCGTATCAAGAAGTTCCGCAAGGCCGCCCGTGCTGACAAGGACAAGAAGCGTCTCGAGAAGGAGGCTGAGGCTAAGCGATTGGCCGAGGAGAAGGAGAACGCCCGTCTTGCAGAGGAGAAGGCCAAGAAGGACGCTGAGGAGTCAGCCAAGGCCGACCGTGAGAAGGCTAAGAAGGCCAAGGAGGCCGCTAAGAACGCTGCTAAGAAGAACAAGCGTGTTCTCAAGGGATCCGTCAAGGATGTCAACTACTTTGCTGAATCTGGCGAGCCCTCTGCCAGCCAGGTCGACTCTGTCCTTACGGACGTTGACTTCATCAACAGCAAGATCGACAGCGAGGAGCTTGCGTCGCTGGCTGAGCGCCTCACTGCTGCTGGCAAGGATGGTGCCGCCGTCAAGAACGTGTACGCTGAGGAGTTCAAGAGGCTGATTGGCGCTGGCAAGGCAAAGGAGGGCGAGGCCAAGTTCTTTGCTTAGATTAGTTAACAATCTTGTTAGACATGCACAGTGATTAGAGATAGACTACTGTCTGATGAGCGGAATGAAATTCATGAATGATTGCCTACATCTTGTTTACTGCGAGTAGATTATGCCTGCGGCATGTGCGCCAGGGCTGGTTGACAACTTGACGGCCATGGCCGGCTGGCTGCCCACGAGGATAAGCATTGCCAATCTCCGCCAATACAGGCTGCGCATGCTTGGGAAGCTTGTCGGTGCCCGGGCGTGGGTTCCCTCAGTCGTTGGGTTGGCCAGAAGTCGAGTCGGAGGCCCCCAGCCCCGCACGTGGGCGACGGTTCCCCACCCGCTTCCTGTTCCTTTCGAGATGCAACTTGCTCGTCCACTCATCAACCATCGACCTGCAACGTGCAGCTCTCCAATCTCCGCGCGGTGGAACACTCGATCTTTCGCGAAGCCCACGATGTAACCAATTGCGATGGGGCTATTAGAGGGATGTCAACAGATAGAGATGAACACGCGAGTGAGCCGTAAGCGATGGGGCTGCTAGTGCCAGCAGCTTTAGCACACTTTGCCCTCTCCTAGAAGCTATATAAAGACCGATGATCCCACGATGATCTCTGTCTTTTCTCCTGCTCACAGGCCTTCTCTGGCATCGATATTCACCAATTGTTGTCAATCAAAGCTCCCGGCGCTATGTACTCCAAGGCCCTTGTCGCCCTCCTCGGAGGTCTGTCCGTTGCCTTAGCTCAGACCTCCTCTGAGCAGACACCTTCAGTAGCTGAGATTGAAGCTGCTCGGGCTACCGTCAAGCCCTACTCCCCTGTGTCCAATGTCCAGGGCAAGTCTTTTTCTCGCTTTATCCAAATATGGTTAGAGAATAGAGTATGTACCCTATATGCCGTACCTCCCAGGACTATACTAATCCCATCAAGGACTTCGATGTCGCCGCCGATGAGAAGCACTTAGCCAAGCTGGCTAAGAAGGGTCTCACCCTTACCAACTTGTGGGCTGTCACCCATCCCTCGGAGCCAAATTACTGTGCTTCCGCCGGTGGTGACACCTTCGGCATGGACAACGACGAGTTCAACCAGGTTCCCACCAACGTCTCCACCATCGCGGACATGTTCGACACCAAGAACATCTCCTGGGGTGAGTACCAGGAGCACTTGCCCTACCCGGGATACCAGGGCTTCCGCTACCCAACCTCGGGCGATGACGACTACGTGCGCAAGCACAACCCCATGGTCTTTTTCGACTCCGTCACCGAGGATCCCACGCGTCTCCGCCAGATCAAGAACTTCACCTCCTTCTACGCCGACCTCGCCAACCACAGCCTCCCCCAGTACTCCTTTATCACCCCTAACATGACAAACGACGGCCACGACACAGACATTTCCTTCTCCGGCACCTGGACCTGGGACTTCCTGATTGACCTACTTGACAACGAGTACTTCATGAACGACACCCTCGTTCTCCTGACCTTCGATGAGAACGACACCTACGAACTCGGCAACAAGGTCTTCAGCTTCCTGCTCGGCGGCGCTGTCCCTAAGCAACTTCTCGGCAAAGAAGACAACACCTTCTACACCCACTACAGCATCATCGCCTCTCTATCCGCCAACTTCGGCCTCCCCAGTCTCGGCCGCTGGGACTGCGGTGCAAACCTACTCTCCTTCCTCGCCGACAAGGTCGGGTACACCAACTACGAAGTCGACACAAGCAACCTCTACTTGAACGTGTCGTACCCTGGTCCCCTGGCAAATGGCGAGTACGCCAAGCATACCTCCGACTGGCCTGTCCCTGCTACCGAGGGCAAGTGCTCTGGTGGACATGGAATTTTGGACGTGGTCAAGAAGACGTATGCCGGCCTAACAGCTACCTATGACTACTCTAGCCCTGTGCCCTTTGATGTGAAGTCGGGTAACAGCGTGGGTATCAAGTACAGCCGTACCCTCAAGAGTGGACAACGTGAGACGCACGTTACTGGTAAGAAGCCAGCGACTTCCCGCAGGCCGTAAATACTTCAGTAGGATGTATGAAAGCTAGGTACGGAAGACTGTACGGATATAATGCAGAAAATTAATGTTATGTTATGTTATCTATAAGGTATATAAAATTTAATATACGAGGGTTTAGCCGTGAGTCTGTCGGATGTGGAAGCTCTTCAGCTTGTAGAACGCATCGAAGGCCTGCGGGCCAAGCGAACAGCCTAGGCCAGAGTTCTTCCAGCCGATCCACGCAAGGTCCTATAGTATATTTTATCAGCAGACTTGAACTCAACTTGAACAGACAAGGGGGACGAACCGGGCTAGGGAAGTCGCAACGGTTGATGTAGACAGTTCCGGCTTCAATACGTTCAATCAAATCCTCGCCAGTCTTGATATCCTTTGTCCACACGCTAGCAGTCAGACCATAATCGCTGGCGTTCATCAGCGCCACAGCCTCGTCGTCAGACTGGACTTTCATGATTGGGATGACAGGGCCAAAGGTCTCCTCACGCATGACGCGCATGTCGTGCGACACGTTGGTGAGGACTCTCGGGGCAATGAAGCTCCCTGAGCCTGGGAGGTTCTCAAAGGTGGGGTTTGTGGGCGTAGAGTCGACCGCTCCACGGGACAGGGCCTCATCAATATGCGATTGAACATTCTTGACTGCTTGGCTGGAGATTACAGGGCCTGTAGTAGTTGCCTTGTCGTGGGGATCGCCGAGCTTGTAGCTGTGTAATTGTTAGCTAAGAACAATCGTCCAGGGGACGAGACTTACGTTGCTAGCTCCTTCTGAATCTCAGCTACAAAGGCATCATGTACATCTGCATGCACATATACGCGCTCAATGGCGCAGCAGCTCTGGCCGGAGTTGAAAACGGCGCCGTCAACGACATTCGCGGCCGTGTACGCCAGATCCGCATCAGGGCGGACGTAGGCTGGGTCATTACCACCGAGTTCCAGGTTCAGTGGCAGGATTCTACCGGCAGTTGCCTGACGAAGACGGAGGCCTCCCTGCGTAGATCCGACAAAGGAAACCAACTTGATCTGGGGAATCTTGACGACCTCGTCGAAAACCTCCCAAGCACCGAAGTGGACAACTTGTAGAACGTTCTTGGGCAGACCAGCTTGTTCGAAGAAGGAGGCAAGGCGGTCTCCGAACAAAGGAGTCTGAGGAGAGGGACGGAGTATCACGGTGTTTCCGGCGAGGAGCGCAGGGACGAGGGCATTGATGGTGATCAGGTATGGGTACTGCTTGGTTAGTTTTAGCTTGCAACGAATTGTTGGGAGGACTTACGTTCCACGCAGTCGCGAGAAGCACTGGCCCAACTGGAACCTTCTTGACATATCTGTTGAATCCGGTCTCCGCTTGCCCTGGAACGCTCTTGAGCTTATCCTCTGCCAGGTCAAGAAGGTAGTTGGCCCGCTTGCGCATCGTGTCAATCTCGCCACCGATGTAGGAAACTGGACGACCCATTTGATCGGCAAGTTCCTTCACAAGGGTCTCCTTGTTGGTGTCGATTATCTCCAGAGCCTTAACGATGATGGCCTTGCGCTCGGCGAGGGAGAGCTCCTTGTAGGTGCGGAAGGCATCTTCGGAGGCTTGGGCGACCTGGCCGATTTGGTCGAGAGATTGGCCAGGGTGTTCGAAGATGACTTTCCCGGAGGAGGGCGAGATGGTGCGCACTTGGTTTGACATTCTGGGATCGATAAGGGGCGTTAAAGAGAGAGGGGCAGGTTGTAGAGAGGACGACGGAGTGGCTACGTCGGCGGTCGTCTAAGGCGATAAGAAGTGGGGTAATGAAGCCTGAGGTATCAATTGGATCAGCATGGAAAGGCAGGTAATGCTTGAAGTTGAATTACTTGCCTGTTCAATTGGGTTTGTGAAGACAAGGTAAAGCCAGTATCTTTGCCACAAGGCAAATAATTTTGAGCAGTGGGTGTTGAGCTGGAGAGTTCCTGGATGACCTCAGGCTCCTCTTCCCCGCACCGCCACTACATATATACACCACAATTCCAGTGGCCAAATACATGGATATTGTCTTCGAAAAGAGGTCCTACTTATAGGGATTTATGCCCCCTGAAACCAATCCGATACTTCGGTAGAAGGAAGATACTGCCGCATAAACTTGAGGTCCAGCTTTGAGGCCTCGCGATTGGCACAATGCGAATCCAATTCATCAAATCAGCAAATGACCATGGACGTAGACGTGGGTGCAGTGGAATAGATGGTATATATATTAAAACGAAATTCAAAAAATGACTACAAAATTGAACGCTATACCTGGGCATGGCTAAATAAAGCACGTCATGATATCACAAGTGAATGTAGGTGGAAAGACTTCGACGAAGGGGTATAAAGGAACGAAAGATCGACCATAACTTCAAAAGGCGTTTTGCGGAGTCACTGTGATCACTTTCTGGGCCCTGTATAATCAAAGCTCCTCTTCCTGGCCTTCCTTGACTTCCTCGACATGGCTCTTTTCATAATTTTGGGTGCTGCTGGTCTCTATGGTCTCTTCCTTGCTCTCTTCTCTGTTCTCTCCCCAGCTTTCTCCCCTGCTCTCTTCTTTGCTCTCTTCTCCGTTCTGGGCGCCGGCCTGTTTTCCCTTGTTGGGGCTCTCCGTCTCTGACGGCGCCGGAGACTGCAGTTGACTCTTCGTGGCGCTACTGCTCTTACTCTCTCTTCGCTTCTTCCCGCGGATGATCAACCGGTTGTGGAATTCTGGCTCATCGACCTCCGGGTCCTCGTTGAGGATTCGGCGAGCCGACTCCCGTCCGATAACCGGCAGGCGATCAAGGCCCTGCACACCTTGAGGAACGAGCTTGGGATAGAGCAAGCCGACCTGGACCAGGACACTTGCCTGGTCCCAGTAAATATGTTCGGAGTACAGCTGTTTAGCACGTAGGCTAACGATGCTCACTACGACGATCTCTACCCTCTTATTGGTTGGAGGGACTCCCGGGAGCATCCACGGGACTTCCTGGGTATGCTCGAAGGAAATGTAGATCTCATCCACCACGCGATCGGCGCCTGTGGTTCGTGAAATCAGACGCAGGCGCATTGACGGAGGAAGCTTCTGGAGGAAATATTTATCATAGAAACGACGGAGAGCACGCGCCCCGGTGCCACCGCTAAGGGTCGGTGCGTATGTGACGGTAGGAGTGAGGTTCTTGGTGTAATGCTGCATAGTATCGTCAAGGTCCAGAGAGAAGAATTTGCCTGTAGTCCGTTAGTATTGGCTACAAATCCCAGTGAAATCCAAGCATACCCTGCAAATGCTCCTCCCAAGGCTTTTCCAAATCCCTGTCCTGTCCATAAGCTCTCCGAAGCATCTCGAGTGATCGAGTGAACGCAAGGTCTGCATCTAGCCGATTATACTCCTCCTGGTCCACTTCGGCGAAACCTGGCTCGGATTCAGAGTATGTATATGCGCGGTGTCCGATTTCAAGCTGCTCTCCTACCCCGATTCCGGGGTTGATCTGCCTGGTTGTTCGCTTCTTTTTACCTTGCAAGCCCAGAACCGTCGGTGTGGTGATAACGTCGATGACCTCGCCAGCCAGGTGCGTCAAGATGCGCACCGTCTGCGGGTAGTGCGACCGTATATCGGGGATGCTGGTCGGGTAGTAGCAGACGAGTGCGCACAGGCGACTGACGTTATTCGGCTTGAGATAATATTCCAAACAGAACGCTGCCGCGTCACCAAACGCTACAAGGATTAGAATCTCCATCCAGAAATAAGGATGGTGTTATTTGCATACCGATAATACCATAGTTGTCGCCAACACTGAGTCCCTCTTTGACAGCCGTCAGGCGACGAGCGTACTCCTTTTCATCCTCGCTATAAGGGACGTATACGACATTAAATCCCTCCTTCAGCCAGGCTTCGACGAATTCACGATCGAACTCGGGGGTCTCGGCAGTGATAATGAGGCGAGCATTCCTGGAGTTCGAATAGAGGAAGCCGCCGCTCGGGGCGTTGATAGTCACCGAAGCCATTGTTTATCAAATAGAAGTTGACATAGACTTTTTCCGCAAGAGAGGAATTGTTCCTGGAGGAAGTTTGGAACACCGTGTGAGTTAAAAAAGATGGGCAGATACGTCACCCTGCAACAGTCGAAATACGTCATACTCGTCATTTCCTTCGGGACACCGTCCAGCATCGTGGCGGAAAGCCCTGCTATAGGCGGATTCATCGCGCTTAATGAGTTTAATCTCAACACCCCCAGTATCAAATCAAATCTGGTATCGAATCTGCGATGTGCAATTGCTTTGCCTATTACACGCTAGTCCTCTGTCTTGAAGCTGTCGCCCCGCATTCCGACCATGGTCCGTGTCTGCGCGACGAGTGGCAAGGACGTATAGTCCGGATGCAGCATCGTGAAGGAGTGAAATTCATCGCCTGTCCTCATCATCATGATGATTTCTCGTACTCATTCATGCACTGATTAATATATATCGGTATCATGCCATATCGGTTGTGAAAGGGGCTCGAAGCCGACTCCGCACATATCGGTGCTAATCGAGAAGTTTCGACCTCCCGACCGCGACCTGTCTAGGCCCACGACAGACACTACGCAACCTCCCCTCTTTTGTCAATGGCCTTCTCTTCTTCTCTTTTATTCCCTGCGGCCGCATAGGTTTATTCACATAGCGAGCTGATTATACCTGACATATCATACTATGTCCCTCGTGCAGCATGTCTCTGCACTCGAGGGCGTGGATCGCGCCGTAGAACCTGAGGAAGAAGAGACTTTCGACGTCTCCCACGAAGGATATGGGTCAATCCGACGAAAAATCAGCTATGACCTCTTCCCACAGCCGGTCTCCGTTATTGAAGAGACTTCGACAACTGCTCCTTACAAGGTTCCTACTGCGCAGAGACTAGGTACTCTCCCGCGACGCAGAATTTGAACGACGCGTGCTAACGTTTCCAAAGCCCAGGTGCTCGCTACGATATTGGCCTGTTGGCTTGGTTCCGGAATAATTTTTGGTTTTGCGGCACTAAAACCTGTCCTTGTCGCCCAGGGTGTCTATCGCAATTTGTGTGCGGCGGAGGAGCTGGATGGGGAGTTGGATACCTGCACCGAGCAGGAGCTAAGGTAGGTGTTGCGGTCAAACAAGCTAGACTATGCTAATTCCGTTTTCCAATTGCAGATTGAACTTCTTCTTCACCGTAGGATCGATCACAGCAAATGTTTCGTCTCTTCCGGTCGGCTCTATCCTCGACCGCCATGGCTCCCGTGTTTGCGGTTTTGCGGCCAGTGTCATTTTGGCTGCCGGCAGCTTGTTGATGGCCTATTCGTTCAGACATCCAGAAGTCGATGGCTATATTGCTGCCAATTTCCTGCTCGCACTTGGAGGAACTTTTCTCTTTGTTCCCTCCTTTCAGATAGCGAATGCATTTCCAAAATACAGTGGCACCATTGTTGCTCTTGTGACGGGCGCGTTCGATGCATCTGCTGCAGTTTATCTGTTCTATAGGCTAGCCTTTGAAGCGAGCGACGGAGTCTTAACTCCGGACAGATTCTTCTTTGGCTATACCCTGGTTCCCGTATTGATTTTCTTCACATGGATTGTTCTTATGCCAGCTCATGATTATCAGACCACCCACCAACTAGAGGTCAGAATTGAAAAGGCAGAGGATGCAACCAGGGATGTTCATGACTCGGATGATGATATTGAAAGCGATGGAGAGCTCCGACGAATAAGACGGGAACGTGCTGAGCGCCGCCGTGAAAAAATGGTCAAGCTTGACAAAGTTCTTGGTGACGAGGAGGAACGAAAGCAGCGCGAGCAACATGAAGAAGAGCGTCAGCAAACCAGTGCCGTCTGGGGTGTTCTTCATGGCCTGCCAGCTCATAAACAGATGGCTAGCCCATGGTTCATACTCATAACGGCGCTCACAGTTTTGCAAATGCTCCGAATGAACTACTTTATCGCCACAATCCGGTCCCAGTACGATTTCATGCTCGACGAGCAACGGGGAGAAGAGATCAATGAATTCTTTGATATCGCCTTGCCGATTGGCGGAGTAATTTCTACGCCGTTCATCGGGCTGCTACTCGACCACCTCAGTGTCCCATTTACACTGGCAATTATAGTGTTTCTGACCACGGCCATTGGCGTTCTTAACTCTATTCCCACATTGTCAACTGGCTATTTAACCGTCGTACTTTTTGTTCTCCTACGTCCATTATATTACTCTGCCATGTCGTAAGTGAAATACACCCAATCAACTTACGGGAACTAACAGGGAATTATCAGTGACTATACCACTAAAGTCTTTGGCTTTGCCACTTTCGGTCGTGTTTACGGAACTATCATCTGCTTGTCCGGCCTGGTGAATTTCTCCCAGTACGAACTAGACGCACTGACCCATGGTCCGTTCGATGGCAATCCCATCCCAATCAATATCATATTCGCAGTAGCGGGATTTGTCGTCGGCTCAATCCTAGTTGGTTATGTGGCGACGGCAGGATCCCGGCTTAGGAAGCAGCAGCAGCAAGAAGTCGAGGAAGGTGAAAGGCAGAGATTGATCCCTGTGGCGGAAGAGGGGCCCGCGACTAGATATATGTAGGGTAGGTGAGTGAAGGTGAAGATGAAGGTGGAGTGCTGTAACTTCATGCCTCGCATATACGATTGAGGCCATGGTTTACTTGTTGTACATAATACATATTCTCCCCTCAACTTAGGTTGATAAATATAATTATGGCAGGGCAATCTGCCTGCCCAGAATACACATTGTCATATCGAAATGCCGAACAGACAAGACACGGCACTTGGTCTTGGAAGTCTTGTCCCTAGGATCGTTCAAACCGACCATGGTGCTGATTGGAGCGGCATTTAACTTCATCTTTCAGTTATAAGCATTGCCTCGCTTCATCCAACCTCCCCAGTCCAATCGAGCTCTCTCCAACCCAACGACCGAAAGCTAATAACCTCCCAACGCCATCGCCAAGCCCGCCAAGATCCCTCCTCATCTGCGATCCCGAGGCATCTATCAAGATTCAAGACTCTCTCTAACAGTTACGTCGCAAACTTGACGGTGTTCTCCGGAATTCAAGAAAGGCCTAAACCCGGTGGACCTCCCCCGCACAAAACGGGTCCAGCCCCGGCCAGTCCGGGGAAGAAGACGCGGCAGTCCTACTACATTGAGTTATGCGCCGAGGCAGTTTCACCTCCCAGCCCGGCTATTGTGCTGGCCTGGTTGGATCGGCACTTGGGAACTCGGTGCTATTGGTAGGGAGTGTGGGCTCTGCGACGTCGAGTGCGACACTCAGACTTCGATCAGTTCCTTAGTTACAAGTGTTGTCTCCACGCGTTGGAGTGGTGGCTTCCACGTACTCACTCATAGGACATGGTCCGGGGTAGGGATCCAGACGGGGTAAAATAAGCGGAGGAGGGGCAGACCCTGGGCCTGGAGTTGTTAGATGCCTAATTCATAATTGTCGTGTATGTCATGTTGTTTGCTCACATTTTAGCTGGCTTGGCTTCGTTTGGGAATATAAATCTCGAATCCACCCCCGGTGCCCTACCTGGCCTGTCTTAATCCATTGCGCACCCTGGGCCCAGTTTAATTGCTCTCCATTCCTGACCTACAATGTCCCTCTCCGACGAAAAGCGCTCGCCGAGCGTGGAGAATATCGAAAATGCAAAGCTACCGGCCCTAAACAATGACGACTACGACGAGGAGTTCTCGCCGGAGGAGCAGAAGCGCATTATCCGACGGATTGACCTGCGGCTTGTCTCCATCACTGGTCTCGCGTATTGCGTTTCGCTCATGGACCGGACGAATTTGAGTATGGCTGCTGTTGCTGGGTGGGTTTCTCTTGTCTTTACATGAGGTTGAGGAATGGTTGCTGATGAGATGATACTAGGATGGTCAAGGACTTGGAGCTTGTTGGATTCAGATATGTAAGTAGCTATGGATACCTGGTGGATATTGGCTAATGAATGCTGATTGGAAATACAGTCAATCGTCGTCTTGACTTTCTTCATACCTTACGTGATCTTCCAACCACCAATGACGGTCGTAACGAGGAAGCTGGGACCTACCCTCTTCCTGGGGAGCATTGTGATTGCATGGGGTGCAATCCTCGTTGTATGTACTGCCTCAAGTTGGTTTGGTTCTACCTGCTGACGGTCTAGGGCATGGGTTTCACCAAGAACTGGAAGCAAATGACTGCTTGTCGGATACTCCTCGGTTTGCTTGAAGCGGGTAAGAGATACAACCCGTCCATGGTCCGACCAGCAATACTAACCATCTCGAAGGATACTTTCCCGGCTGTGTTTACCTCCTGTCTAGTTGGTATGCTCGATGTAAGTTTATTTTGGACATATTGCGCTTATCCGATCTGATCATGGTCAGATGACGTCCAAAAGAGATTCTCCATATTCTACCTCATCGGCTGTGTGGCCTCGGCCTTGGCTGGGATTCTGGCCTTCGGCCTTATGCAGATGGAGGGAATCCAAGGAATAAGGGGATGGAGATGGATATTTATAATGGAGGGAGTGGTATGTGATGCCGTCGTATATGACATAGGTGTCTGCTAACAGGGTTAGATCACTGGAGCCATCGGTATCCTCACCATAGTTTTCCTGGTCGACTTCCCTGACCGGGCACACAAGTCCTGGAAGTTTTTGAACGAAAAGGAAACCGCATTTATCGTGCGACGTATCAACCGTGACCGATCAGACGGAGATGCTGAACCTTTCAGTCTCAAGAGATTCCTGAGACCAGCGCTGGATCTGAAGATCTGGGGGTTCGCAATGATCTTTTTGTAAGGGAACGCGCGTTTTATATTAGGCATTCCAGCTGACCATGGCTAGCTGCGTCACAACGGTTACCTATGCCATCGCATACTTCCTTCCAATCATCCTGTCAGAAGGAATGGGCTTTGACACTGGCACCTCGCAATGCCTCGTCGCGCCTCCCTTTGGCTTTGCCGGGTTTGTGATGTTCGGAACGTCCTGGGTGGGCGATAAGTATCGCTTTCGTGGACCAGTCCTCATCTTCAATGCCCTTCTTTGCATCATCGGCCTCCCCATGATGGGATTTGCCAAGAGCCACGCCGTACAGTACGTGGGTGTCTTCTTCACAGTGGCAGGCTCAAACTCCAATATCCCGGCCACAATGGCATACCAGGCCAACAACGTCCGTGGTCAGTGGACCCGCGCACTGTCCAGCGCTACCCTTGTTGGGTTTGGAGGGATCGGAGGCATAGCTGGGTCGCTTGTCTTCCGCGATTCAGATAAGCCAGAATACCGGCCGGGAATCTGGTGCGCCATCGCGTGTAATTTGCTCCTCATGCTTATCGTGGTCGTGCAGAGCATCTATTTCCGTATTGCGAACCGACAAGCCGAGCGGGGAGCACGGATCATCGAGGGGTCTCCGGATTTTCGATATACTATTTAGCGGGGCCGAGGCAGTGATGCAGACCGTATATTATTGGGTATTATTGAAAGACAACACAATTGAATGCACTTATTATTCAAAGTAGAGTGTTTAAATCGTCCAATTTGTAGGAAAGTGAGTGATGTCATTGCTCCCCGCGGCGTGAGGACCGCAACTCCGCCCATCACCCATCAAATGCCACTTATTGAGCCGGAGTAATTCAGCTTGACTCCGACACAAAAGACCTTGGGAGAGCTACCCCTCGCCACCAGCAGCAGTCCCCCGGTCGGTGTGGAGGAGACGAAAATTGCATTCCGGCGAGTCTTTGCCTTCCCGCGGAAAGAGCGATAAGCCTGTGGGCGCCGTTATCGGGGGCCAATCAGCAGCGGGCTCGGGGCTGATAACGGGGCCTCGGGCAGTTTCCCGTCGGTCTTCCATAGTACAACATCATCGTGACTTTTCTTGACCTCTGCTCGGCTTCATTTCTTTTTCTCTTCTTCTCCAGCTTCAATCCTCCTTTCTCTCCCTATACTCTCCTCTCACTCACTCACTCTTCACTCAATTGCGTCGGTCGCCGCCTATGCCGTCGCGATAAGAGCTCGACCTATCCCTACAAATCCCCGATAGAGCTTCCTACTGCTGACGAGCTACCCCCTTGACCCCTCGTTCAACGATGGCTGCGTCTTGGTGCTTGCGCGGCTCTCGCCAGCTCGCACTGCGCGCTCCATTGCGCACAGCTCCCTCTGCTCCTGTGCGGAGCCGATTCCTCCCCGCATACCGTGCCCTGCACACAGCAACACAACAGTCGCATTCATCCCGGCGGCCTGTTTATACCAGTTCTTTGGCGGACCACGGCGTCCCTCACCCTCGCGATGTCTTCCAACCGCTAGATACCTTTCCTCGACGCCATATCGGCCCATCGCCGGAGGCCGCAGAAGAGATGTTGGCAGTCCTCGACCCTCCAGTTGCATCCCTCGACGAATTCGTCAAGCAGGTGCTTCCGCCGGATGTTCTGTCTAAGAAGAACTTGGATGTCGCACGTGCAAGCGCCGACGAGGGGCTACCTCGGAGCAGTGTCCACGGAGGCCTGGGCGAGACAGACATGCTGAAGTTGTTGGACAAGTACCGGGAGCAAATCGACGTTTCTGGAAAGACATATATTGGTTCTGGTTACTACCCCACGATTGTGCCCCCGGTGATTCTCCGCAATGTCCTGGAAAACCCTGCCTGGTACACTAGCTACACCCCTTACCAGCCAGAAATCAGCCAGGGTCGTCTGGAGTCGCTCCTGAACTTCCAGACTCTGACCGCGGATCTGACCGGTCTCCCATTCGCCAATGCTTCGGTTTTGGATGAGGGTACTGCCGCCGCTGAGGCCATGACCATGTCCTTCGCTACAATGCCCGCCAGCAAGCAGAAGAAGGCCGACAAGACATACGTTGTCTCTGATTTGTGCCACCCCCAGACCATTGCAGTGATGCGCTCTCGTGCGGAAGGCTTTGGCATCAACCTCGTTGTTGGAGACATCCTGGCCAATGACTTCCAGCTCGTCAAGGACCATGGAGAGCACCTGATCGGTGTTCTAGCACAGTACCCTGATACCGAGGGTGGTATCTACGACTTCCAGTCTCTGAGTGACGCTATTCACTCCTCTGGCGGTACCTTCAGCGTTGCCACCGATTTGCTCGCTTTGACGCTTCTGAAGGCACCGGGCGAGTTTGGTGCAGACATTGCCTTTGGTAGCGCCCAAAGATTTGGTGTTCCCATGGGATACGGCGGCCCTCACGCTGCCTTCTTTGCTTGCGCTGACAAGTACAAGCGCAAGGTTCCTGGCCGTGTTGTTGGTGTTTCCAAGGACCGCCTGGGTAACCGTGCTCTCAGACTGGCACTCCAAACCAGAGAACAGCACATTCGCCGCGAAAAGGCTACCAGCAACATCTGTACTGCACAGGCGTTGCTTGCAAACATGAGCGCCATGTACGCAGTCTACCATGGACCTGAAGGCCTTAAAGCCATTGCTCAGCGCATCATGTCCATGACCACCGCCTTACAGGCCAAGCTTGCTGCTTTGGGCTACAATGCCCCTGCCAAGTCAAACGTTGCCGACGGTGCTGCTGTCTTCGATACCGTTACCGTAGAGCTCGCGAACAGCCAGGAGGCCGACGCCATCATCGCAGCTGCACGCGAGAAGAAACTTTTCCTTCGACGCGTGTCTCCTACCAAGGTCGGCGTTTCTCTCGATGAAACCGCTGGTCGCGATGAGATCAAGACTATCCTCGAGGTCTTCGCTTCTCACGCCAAGGGTGAAGTTACCCTTGAGCAGGAGCTCAACCTGGCTCACATTCCTGCCAGCCTGGAACGCACATCTTCCTATCTCACTCACCCGGTATTCAACACCCACCGCTCTGAAACCGAAATGCTGCGGTATATCCGTCACCTAGAGTCCAAGGACTTGTCTCTGGCCCACTCCATGATCCCCCTCGGCTCTTGCACGATGAAGCTCAACGCTACTACCGAGATGATCCCCGTGTCGTACCCTGAGTTCTCTCAGATGCACCCATTCCTTCCCGCAGATGTCGCCAAGGGATACACTCAGATGATTGATGACTTGGAACAGCAGCTTGCGGACATCACTGGAATGGCCGAGGTAACGGTTCAGCCCAACTCTGGTGCCCAGGGTGAGTTCGCCGGTCTGCGTGTCATCAAGAAGTTCCAGGAAGCCACTGGCAGCGCCAAGCGCAACATCTGTTTGATCCCTGTCTCTGCCCACGGCACCAACCCCGCCAGTGCTGCCATGGCCGGCATGAAGGTCGTCACAATTAAGTGTGAGACCAAGACTGGTAACCTTGATCTAGGCGACCTCGAGGCCAAGTGTGAGAAGCACAAGGACGAACTGGCTGCTATCATGATCACCTACCCCAGTACGTTTGGTGTGTACGAGCCCGGTGTGAAGAAGGCTTGCGAACTTGTCCACCAGCATGGCGGTCAGGTCTACATGGACGGAGCCAACATGAATGCCCAGATCGGACTGTGCTCACCTGGTGAAATCGGTGCCGATGTCTGCCACCTGAACCTGCACAAGACCTTCTGTATTCCCCACGGTGGTGGTGGCCCTGGTGTCGGTCCAATCGGTGTCGCAGAGCACCTTCGTCCCTACCTGCCGTCGCACCCCAACAGCGAGTACCTCCAGTCCAAGCGTTCCGAGTCTTCCTCCCCCCCAATCAGTGCTGCACCTTGGGGTAGCGCCAGCATCCTTCCCATCACCTTCAACTACATCAACATGATGGGCTCCAAGGGATTAACCCACGCAACCAAGATCACCCTGCTCAACGCCAACTACATCCTCTCCCGTCTCAAGGAACACTACCCTATCCTGTACACCAACGACAACGGCCGTTGTGCCCACGAGTTCATCCTTGACGTCCGCAAGTTCAAGGATACCTGCGGTGTTGAAGCCATTGACATTGCCAAGCGGTTGCAGGACTATGGCTTCCACGCACCGACCATGTCCTGGCCTGTGGCCAACACCCTCATGATCGAGCCCACAGAATCCGAGAGCAAGGCAGAGCTCGACCGCTTCTGTGATGCTCTCATTTCCATTCGTCAGGAGATCGCAGCCGTCGAGAGCGGCGAGCAGCCCCGCGATGGCAACGTCCTCCGAATGGCTCCGCACACCCAGCGCGACCTCCTAGCCACCAAGTGGGATCGCCCATACACCCGCGAAGCGGCCGCCTACCCTCTTCCCTACCTCATTGAGAAGAAGTTCTGGCCCTCCGTGACGCGAGTGGACGATGGTAAGCATCTCGAATCTGAAATTTTAGTTGAACATTGCTAACAAAGCACAGCCTACGGAGACCAGAACCTGTTTTGCACATGCGGACCCGTCGAGGACAGCGAATAGATATGATACCCATGTTTCATTAGACTTATGACTATACTATATTTTCAACACTTTTGGGAAGGCTGTTGTGGCATTGTGTGAGAGATTCAACATGACCATGGTAGGCCCGGCGTTGGTCGGATTGGTTCCTTCAACATAGCACTGGATTGCTTCTTGCATATAATAAAAGTCCCTTCAAAATATACTTTATCCCAAATTATCTCAAAAGTCTGATGTTCTCCGTAACTTTAACGTGATGATCGATGCTATCGGTGGGCCCCGACAGCACCAGCGCCGGTCGGAGGAAGCCGCTGCTGTCAGCGAATTGCGGAGGTCGCCATCCTGCTCCACCAAGTTATCTATCCTCTGATACCTATAAATTTGGGCCTTCTGTTTCCTCTCCATTTTATTCCCCAAAAAGAAACTCCGGGCCTGCGGATGCGAAACGGCTTTCCACGTCTGATATGACAGCACATGACAAGAGATCACATGACCCCCCGCAAGCAGTGTATGAACACAAAGACAACGTCTCAATTTCAAAAAAAAACTCTTTAGAATTCCCTCGCTCGCTCGTAAGCAGCTTCCAGTCGCATTGAATTCCCACGTGGTCGCTGCATATCTCGGTGCTACCGTGATTCGTGATATTCCTCCGGTTCCAAAGGTTCCAAAGCTTCTCTCCTTACGGCATACAGCAAGCTAACCCGCATGGCAGATTTGAATATCAGCAAAACAACCCGTGGAAATGGCGCCCGTTACCCTGTTCTTTGGGACATTCGTGGACCTTCCCCGGTTAAGATCCGGCCGGAAGCATGAGCTCTCTATCAATCATGGCGTGCTCTGGGTGTCGGCGTCGACTGGCCGGATCGAGGGATTTGACTGGAGTGTTGACAGCGAAGAAGAATTGCAGTCATTTGTTAGGAAAAATGGCTGGGTGGATGTACAGATTGTACGATCAAGGGAGGACCAAAACGAGTTTTTCTTTCCCGGGTTTATCGGTACGTGACTGATACATATTGACATCGCTGAAAGAAACCTGCTAACGAGTGTGATAGATACACATATCCACGCGTCTCAATACCCAAACTCAGGCCTCTTCGGCTCGTCAACTCTCCTAGACTGGCTAGAATCATATACATTCCCACTCGAAAGCTCCATGTCCCGTCTCTCCAAAGCCCGAGCGGCCTACGACAGCGTCATCTCCCGCACCCTTGCCAACGGCACCACATGCGCCTCCTACTTTGCAACCATCCACGTCCCCGCAACAAACCTCCTCGCAACTCTCTGCCACACCCGCGGCCAACGCGCCCTCATCGGCCGCGTCTGCATGGACAACCCCTCCTTCTGTCCAGAGTATTACCGCGACGAATCCGCGCAGTCCTCCATATCTGCAACAGAGGAAACAATATCCCACATCCACGCGCTCGACCCAGAATCCAAGCTCGTTAAACCCATTGTCACCCCTCGTTTCGCTCCAACCTGCTCACCCACTGCCCTCGCCTCCCTCGGCGCCCTCGCAGCATCCCACACCCCGCCCCTGCACATCCAAACGCACATCTCAGAGAATACATCCGAGTGTGCCCTCGTCCACTCTCTCTTCCCAGAATACCCCTCTTACGCAGCCGTCTACGACGCACATTCCCTGCTTACCCCGCGCACGATCCTCGCGCATGCGGTCCACCTCACCCGCGAAGAAAAGGAACTCATCGCGTCCCGCAAGGCCAAAATCTCGCACTGTCCAGCGTCTAATTCGGCGCTGGGTTCGGGGATTGCACAGGTCCGGGATCTCATTGATAAGGGGATCACGATTGGTCTTGGGACGGATGTTTCGGGGGGATATAGCCCCAGTATCCTTGAGGCGGTGCGGCAGGCTTGTCTTGTTAGTCGGCTGTTGAGACATACGACTTCAAATGTCAGCGAGGGGGCTGATGGAGAGGAGGATGAAGGCAGGGAGATACTCTCCGTCGAAGAAGCGCTATATCTTGCGACGCGCGGCGGTGCGGCTGTCGTTGATATGGACGGTGAATTGGGCGGCTTTGAGGTGGGCATATTTTGGGATGTTCAGATGATTCGGCTTGGGCCGACTACAGCCTCTGCTGGGACTGCAGCTGTATCTGCATCTACTGCTGGCTCTGGGTCTGAGACTCAGTCTGTAGTTGATATCTTCGGCTGGGAGTCCTGGACTGAAAGGGTCCATAAGTGGGTGTGGAGCGGGGATGATCGGAATGTGAGAAGGGTTTGGGTTAGAGGGGCTCTTGTCCATTCTATTGATGATGACGGCGATAATAGTTCTGAGAAGGGGTTATTTGGATTGGCTGCTGATGGTATGAGGCAAGACTGGGTGCGTTGGGCATTGGGTGGTGTTGGTGTTGGCGCGTTAGGACTGATATTGGGGGGAAGAGTGAGGAGAGTCTGAATGTGGAATATTTCATGGTTCATTTTGTTTGCTTGCATATGATGCAACTGTGATGGAGTTAGACTTGCATGCATCTGCCTTTGCATCTACGTTTTCTTTGTACTCGTGATCTGGGAAGTTTTGACACTGGAAGAGAAATAGTCACCAGGGATATCTTCAGGAAGTGAATTATGTATATACACATGTACTACCACTATGTACAAAATGTTAATATCACTGTCCATAGTATCTACTTAAACAGCATCAAGAGACAAGAAATAACATCTCGCCTTTACCCCTTACTGGAAGAGCTCAATGCAGTCAAAGACCTATGCAGATTAGCGACAAAACATCATGGAAGGTATAAAAAGACTCACCACATTAGGACTCAAGAAAGTGTCTCCTGAACTTCCGGAGATAACACTGATAGTGATCTATACAGCGAGTCAGCAAGTGAATTCTCAATACAAAAAAGAGATAAGAAAAAACGAACCGTGTTCTCCCCCTCGACAATTGTCCCAGCAGGAACACTAACATCATACACCTCGCCGAGACCACGGTACGCCCCACGAGTAACGCCGCGCGAGTTAAGGTTCGTCGGTGCTGACGGAGCAGTCCCACTGTAACTGTTAATCTGTTACTTTGTTAGTTTGCGTTCTTCTTCTCGTATGTAGGTTGTTGGCTGGCATACCGTTGCCTGCGGCCGACCACCAGCAAACGAAAGCGTAGTTCCAATGCGAAGTGTCGCAGCGCCTGTTTGCGCGGATGTTGCGGTGAATACGATAGTTACTGGGTTATTGACACTCTTGAAGACGGCCATGGGGAAGTCAGTGAGCGACGAGGAACCGACGGTGTAGGTTAGGGGGCCCCAGTCGGACATGCGCGAGTCGGACGGGTGCATGCGCAGTTGGTTTTCGGCGTTGCGGAAGCCGGTTGGTCTACCAGAAACTGTCAGTTGACTACGATCGAATAGAAATAGAAGGGGAAGCCTTACTGGCCGTCCCATTCTCCGATTTTGAAAATTGTTGTTCCTGTTTCGACTGAGCCGGAGATGTTCTTGGTCGTGGCTGATCCGGCGGATACAGTGACGGAGGTTTCGGCGACGGCGAATTCGCCCTGGTAGTACTTCATCGTGTACGTCCCAGGCTTCATAGCGGGCGAGGTGAAGCTGCCGTCAGATGCCGTGTATGTCCAGTACTGAGCGTCGTCGTTGAACCTGCGCCATAGTTAACTATAGTTCGCCTTCCATTGAAACTGTATTGGCCTACCAGTGGACAACCCAGTCCATGCTAGAGTCGGCACCCGAGGCAGTCCCAGTGACAGTTCCTCTCCCACTTGCAGCAACATAGCCCTCGATATCCAAGTTGGCGAAGAAACTGGTGTCGATGTCTGTTCCCGGTGTGCCGCTTCGACTGAAGTACATTGAGTACGGACCGTGGAGACCCATTCGGTAGGATTCGGTTTGGACGTGGCCCGAGTTCTATCCTAGTTAGCCGAGAAGGGTAAGAGTTTATATCAGAACATACCATGTACCAGTAAAGAGCGGTGTAAGCGCCTCCGTTGTTGGAGTTGATGTCACTAAGTTTATTAGCATTGATCAGTGTCAAGCTTGAACAATTCATACCGGAAGAAAGGACCGCCAGAAGAGCCTTCGTATTGGTTGAGAATCATGCAAACGCGGTGGGCGCTTCCTGCGACACCTGCTAGGGTAAGCGGGTATTCAGAAAAAGCGTAAAAACCACTTACAGTGTCTGTGGTCATCGATGAACCGCTCGCTGGAGTAGAACTTGCTACGGGTTTGTCCATCGACCAGGAACTTCAACGGTTAGCGATATCCTTCTCTGATCTATTCACGTAGAGACTTACCACATCGGATCCCTCAACAACACTGCCATCAGCGGTGGTCGAGACGGCTCCGAATGGCTCCTCGTTGGGTAGAAGCTCCGAGTTGAGCCGGGCAATGAATCGCAGCTCGCCAATATCGGGTTCTGCAGCGGTCAGACGCGAGTCAGGGGTTGAGACATGGGGGGAAATTACCCGCGGTGATATAGGTTGCCATGTGGATTATAGAGTCTCCGTTGTGGACGACGAAGTACTGGGTAAGGGTCGATGTCTCACAAGTTACCTTGATATAATCGCCTTCAAAGTGTCAGCACATGCTCTCGATGAATCCAACCTCCTAGTTTCCTACCATCTTGGGTCGCAGAGACTGTTGCAGATCCGAGACCGGAGCCGATATGGCTCCCCGTGCTCTGGTACTGAAGTTCCGCTCCATAGTAAGAGATCGATGTGATATCGCAACTCGACTGCGAGACAGTGAACTTCAGGGGATTCGCAGAGCCCGCATCAATGGTGTACGAGCCACCGTTGTTGACGATGCCGAAAGCCGCATTGGCCACATTTGCCCATAGGGCGATGGAAGATAGAAGCAGAGTTCTGGGCAACATGATGTGCGTGACTGTTGCTGATTTCAGACGACGATCGCTGAGGCAAACCAGGAGCTTAAATTCATTTCCACCGTTCGTAAATCAGTAGGGCTCGAAATGCCCAGGGGGGGATGGACCCCTCTCATTTAGAAGTCTTCACCGTCTTTCATCTAGAGGTTCCACCAATCTCGACAGACTGTCGAGAAGGGCTATACCTCCGTGCCTAGTTAGGCCTGAAGAATAGTCTATTGTCTGGTGTCTCCGGTGTATGGCCTGCTGTTACAGGCCGCCACGTTCTGCAGAACCGCCGAAATAGTGGAATTCCTCTCCGGCGGGCGGTTTACTTGTGACGGCATGATCCCTGTCTAATTTTGACGACATGGCATTAATTTAAACCTTGGCGATTGATCCAGGCATATTCCGGAGGAGCTCGGTGCAGTGGCGGACGAACGGAACATGGCCTGTCGCGATACCCCTTTGAACGCGGGCTGTCGGATTAATCAAGTGTTTTATGAAATTTGAACCGATCAGGTCGTAAACTCGTCTATTTCCTGAAAGATTTGAAGATTGGGGTCTGCGACTCGCGAAAACCCTCCACCCCCGAGCGCTGGAGAAGCTTTCTATATGAGACAGCCACTCGAGGCCAAGTGGGCTGTAGTCCAAACTCGACATAGCGCCAATCTCTGCAAAACACAGTAATGGGGCTAGCCTAGGGCAGTAAGTAAGCACTGCTTTTCGACATGATTCTGGAGTGCCGATGGCTTATGGTCGCTCAGTGCCCCAACATTATGATCGTCCTCAACCCTGCCACAGAGTTAGGGCTGTGAACTGCGATCAGCACTCTGGATCGTATTTTTAGTCTTTTGTTGGTCGCCCAGAACCAAAGCGGCTATGAAGCACTATCGATGAGCTCTGACTTCAAATCCAATAGCATGATGAACCTGCTCGCTGATCCCAACCTGACAATGGATGCTGGAGAGCCTGTGTAACCCCCGGCCGTGTCGGGCAACATTCCGATGAGCATCCAACATTCCAACCACGATGATCTCACCGAAGATCCCAACGTGCTCGGAACTGTTTCGTTGTTTCCGGCCCAGCAGTGCGTACTCCATCATGATCGCGTCTGTCTTTTGCGGGGATTCGGGTTTGGTATGGTGGGTGAATCAAGCATCCACCCCGTGGTCCGTCTAAACTTGGATCAGGAACCGTCGGTCTGCTGCCATTCCTTTCGGTTTATTGTTGTTTGTTTCATGATGGAAGTCTCTGCGTGCCAGTCACTGCTTTCAGCCTCGTGGCCGATAAGGAATGTGAGTATTGTTCTCGAAAGCTGCTACGCATTGTTCTTCAACTATTCAGATTCCACGACGAGGCTGGGCCAGCGACAACCCATTAGCAGCTGTTTCTGTCACCCATCCGATTCGCTGTCCCCGGATACATCGGGGCCAAGGCTTCATGAGCCCTGTCTGAGACTCAGCCATTGGGGCTCGGCGTAGTTACCGCACACAATGTTTGCACTGCCCGACAGCTCCGCTGTCCTGCCTGTCTTTGCTTACTGTATTTCCATGAATCAGGAGGGCTCTGATCGTTTGGATGCAATCAGCCAAGGTCGGTTTCGGTATAAAAGAGCCCTCCCTCGGCAAGATTCCATGATGGCTGTGGTTTTGGTAGGACAAACCGCCTCACGAACGGTGTGCTGTTGTCTTTGTCTTTTTTCTCTCCCTTTCTGCCACTGTTGCTTGCTACAGACAAGATGCGATTCAACCTGTCTCTCTCAACAGCCCTTGTGGCCTTGCTTGCCCAATCTGTCACCGGCCTTGGTTTGCGATCTGACCTGGCAAGAAAGTTGCAGCTCTCAGCTGAGTTGGGATTGGATCCGAATGACTTTCTGGAACATCACCAATCGGTCCATTCTGTCGGTGCGAAGACTAGTGATAGTGGTGTTTCTCCTAACTATGTTTCGGTGTGCTCCCATTCCATGCTGGTATATAGGAGACTCTTGCTTACTGAGCCACAGCTCCCTATCGACCACGATGATCCATCTGTGGGAACCTACAAGAATCGATACTGGGTGAATGACGGCTACTTTGAACCCGGTGGCCCAGTCATCTTGTACGATGCTGGGGAATCGAACGGAGAGGGCTTCGTTTCGCATCTCACCTCCGACCTTACATTTCTCAGTAGACTGCTGAATGAGTTCAAGGCGATAGGAATAATCTGGGAGCATCGGTTAGTCCCTCTACTTCCATCTGAAGATGCGAGAGGTTTGACAAGGTTAACATGAACAGGTATTACGGAGAATCATTGCCATACCCTGTCTCCAATCAGACACCGCCGGAGCATTTCAAATATCTTACCACCGCCCAGGCCCTAGCCGATATTCCTGCCTTTGCGGAGAATTTCAGTCGTCCGGCCTTTGAGGATATCGACCTGTCCCCAAAGTCAACTCCCTGGGTTATGGTGGGAGGTTCCTACGCCGGTGTAAGGGCTGCACTTGCTCGTCAGGAATATCCAGATACGATATTTGCAGCCTTTGCTTCCTCGGCTCCAGTTCAGGCGCGGATCAATATGAGTTCCTATAATGACCAGGTATATCGGGGGATGGTTGCCAACGGTGCCGGCAATTGTTCCAAGGACATCCACGCTGCGTTGGAATATATCGACGACCAGCTCTCGCATGAACGCACAGCGGCATCGATCAAACAACTTTTCCTCGGCGCCGGTGCCGAGAAGAACTCGAACGAAGACTTTACTGTGGCCCTCGGGGGTATATTCGGCTTCTACCAGGCCAGCGGTATGGGAGGCCCTGCAGGGTCACTAGGTGATTTCTGTAATTATCTTGAGCAAGACCCTATTACGAATAAGACGGTAGGCCCTGAAGGCCTTGCTCCTCGCCGTGGGAAAAAGTATGTCGCAGAGCGTTGGGCTAAATGGACCCCGTTTGCGCAATTGGTCAACTTGAACATGGAGACAAACTGCCGAGGCCTGGACAACTCAACTGCGCCATCTTGCGAGCTGAACAAGCCAACGACCAGCCCAGACGCCATCGCCTGGACATGGCAGTACTGCACTGAGTGGGGGTACTATCAGAGCAACAACGTGGGAATCCACTCCATCCTCTCCCGCTTCCAAACCCTGGAGTTCCAACAAGACATCTGTAACCGGCAGTTCCCAGAAGCTGTCAAGAGCGGACTCCTCCCCTCACAGCCGCAGGCAGACGCGCTGAATGAGGTATTTGGTGGCTGGACTATCCGGCCATCGAATGTGTTCTTCAGCGAAGGTGAATTCGACCCCTGGAGGACATTGAGCCTGCTTTCGACCGAGGAGTTTTCACCGAAGCTCAACGTCACGTCAGAAATCCCGAAGTGCGGTGTACAGACCGATGCAGGCACCGTCTTTGGATATGTCGGGGCTAATGAATTCCACTGCTTCGATTTGGACCTCTTCAACGATGGTGCGAAGGAGTCGCTGGGTTATTTCCGCCAGGCGTTGAAAGAATGGCTCCCTTGCTTCGAGAAACAAAACCACGATTGAGGTATATAAATCATGTCAGCATCAATACTGTATGTTAATATCAGCAAGATAGCACATAAGCCATAAACTGCATGAGTGTCACTCCGTAACATTCCCATCGGATGGAAATTCCCCCGTCATTCGTTCAGCTCCTTGGAAATCTGGGTTAGTCATCGGTGGCCTGTCGGTGGCCGGTCGCAAGCTGTCCTCGATCGGGACTAGCGCAGGGTTTCCCCAGTCTCCTCAGCCATCCGGGGGAACTTCCCGCCTCAGCTCTGTCTGATACTGAGACAAGAGCGCGCTCATAGCTGCCTAGTCATAGCCCCGCCAGTCCAGTCCGTCATGATCATTGCCAATGCTCTAACGTGGGTTATAAGTACTTGTGAAACTATCTCAGCTCCCCATGGCTGATTCCTCCTCCTGTCACTCAACTCTCTCGTCTTGACATCATGCTATCACCACCAATTCTCCTATTAGGCGCCCTATGCCTGGCATTTCTGATTCTGCAGAGCATCCGTCGACGTCTCCAGCGGCGTATATACGCCAAGAAATGGGGTTGTCAGCCTCCTCCTGTGGCGCAGACAGGTATCTATGGCATCAGGACGTTCCTCGACCTCAACAAGGCAATGAATGAAACCCGCCTGGTAGAATACATTTCCGACCGGTATGATGAACACGGATATACCTTCGAACAATCTGTGTTTGGAGACTCGGCAGTTTCGACTGCTGAGCCAGAGAATCTGAAGGCTCTGTTGGCTACCCAGTTCAATGACTTTTGCCTGGGAACCAGGCGTCGCGAGTTCTACCCGACGCTTGGGGATGGCATTTTTACACTTGATGGTGCGGGATGGGCTCACAGCCGTGCTATGTTGAAACCCCAGTTCCAGCGTGATCAGGTAAATAGACCATTCTCCCTCTGCAATATCATTCACAGTGTTGATTTGGTCAGGTTGCCGATCTAAACCTCATCGATGGCCATGTCTCTCAAATGATCGATCTCATCCCCAAGGACGGCTCTGTCTTCGATATTCAGGATCTTTTCTTCCTCATGACCGTCGACTCGGCTACCCATTTCCTCTTTGGTGAGTCAGTCGGCGCAATGGAGGGTGGCAGTGTGCTCGAAAAGTCATCCGTTGGAAATGCGCAGGGCTTCGCCGATGCATTCAACACGGCGCTTGAGTACCTCAATAAACGATCAATGGCTTTAATCTTCTATTGGACTATCAACCCGAAGGAGTATCGCGATGCAAACCGGCGCGTCCACGAGGTTGTCGATTACTATGTCCACCAAGCTATCGAGGCCAAGAGGCATCCCGAAAAGAAGGAGCCTGGCCGATACATCTTTGCCGAGGCACTTGCTCAAGACAATGACGACCCTAAGCTGCTACGTGACAACATGCTTAATATACTTTTAGCAGGTCGTGACACTACAGCCAGTCTCCTTAGTTCCGCATTCTTCCTCCTGGCACGCCACCCCGCAGTTTGGGATAAACTCCGCGGAATCATTATCGAAGAATTCGGAGACGCCCAAAATCCAAAGGTAGAAATCACTCATGCCAGACTTAAGGATATCCCGTACCTGCGCCATTTCTTAAATGAAGGTAAGCAGCACGCTCAGCCGCAGTTCCAACGATATCAACCAACTAACAAAATGATTAAGTCCTTCGCCTCATTCCACCTGTCCCCCTCAACTACCGCGTCGCCGTCAAAGACACTACTCTCCCCGTAGGGGGTGGTCCTGACGGGAAATCCCCCGTCTTCGTTGCGAAGGGAGAGCCAGTCCTCTACAGTGTCTATACCATGCACCGCCGCAAGGACATTTACGGGCCAGACGCCGACTCCTTCCGACCTGAGCGCTGGGAAGAGAACTCAAAGCGAGGCTGGTCGTTCCTCCCCTTCAACGGCGGTCCTCGTATTTGTCTTGGCCGTGAGTTCTCCCTCCCTCACTTGTTTACAAGAATATGCAGTTCTAACAATTGACTAGAACAATACGCGCTCACAGAAGCAAGCTTCGCGATGGTGAAGCTACTGCAGCGCTTTCAGAAAATCGAGAATGGTGCGCCAGAGATTGAGCAACCGATCATCAAAGCGAATCTCACCGTGTCCCATGGTCAGGGCGTCAAGGTTCGACTGCATTAATAGCCATCTCTGCTTTTTAACGACCGGAATGACCTTATGGTTCTATTTTTTGTATATTCTACGGCAATACACTTCTCTCTTTTAAAACTTGCGAATAAGTATTTTATATTGGTTATGGGTGCACTCTCCTTTATAGTAATGACAGTAGACGCCTTCCCGCGATAACAAATATCATGTATAGTTCTATATATTCCTATCAATCATCACATCCAAGTCACGCAAATAACCTCTCTCTCTTCATAAACAAAGAACCCATAACACCCACCACTCCCGCAACAAGCGGAATGATAAAAGCGCGCCGAATCGCCTCGGTGATGGCCAAAATCGCAGCCTCACGTAGCTCTCCATCCAACGACTCGAACAGGGCGCCCTGGGCACCGGAGACCGCGTTACGGATTTCCGTCTGACTGTAAATGTGGCCATGTCCCTGGCCAACTAGCACGCCGTTTAAATTGCGTACCGCGGTTGACTGGAACACCTGGCTTGCGACAACGAGACAGATCACGGTAGCGCCTATCTGGGCGATGTTTTGCAGGTTGATTGCGCTGAGAATGTCCGAGGGGGCTACTTTGAGGCTGCTGACGGAATACCCGAGTTGCATTGTGAGACCGGTGCCGACGGCCATTAGGATGCTGAAGCCATATACCTGTGCAGGTTGGGTTGACGGTGAGAGGTAGACGAAGAAGAGCGTGGAGGCAATTGTCAAAAGAATACCGGAGATTAGGCAGAAGGGCATGTAGTATTTGGCTTTGGGCAATACCCAGCCGGTTGCGAGGTTGAATGTTATGGTTACCAGGAGATAGGGGAGGAGCCGGACAGCTGCGATGAGTGAGGTGTCATTCTGGGCGAATTGGAAATGGACCGGTATATAGAAGGTTGTGAAGAACATGGCGGTGTTTGCACATGTTGTCGTGATGTAAAGTAGTATTTGGGTCCGGGATTTGAGGAGGTGACCTGGGAAAGATCTTGTCTGGGCTGTGGTCATGATGCAACAGTATTGTTGGGCCGCGTAAGACATAAAGAGGACAGCAAAGACGACAATCAATGCGACTGTCCTGCCTTCATTCCAAGCCCAGATTCCCCCGGCTGATATGAAAGCCATTGCGAAAGAAACCCACATCCCTCCACTAAGTGCGAAGCCCACATAGTCCAATCGTATTAGTCTTTCACGTAACGTCTTTCCTGGGGCTGGGTGAAGCGAGGGTAGGAAGAGCAGGTATATTGGTGCTGTAATGGCGCCTATGACAAGATTGATATAAAATCCCCATCTCCAAGTTGCCGACGAGTCAGAGAAGCTACCACCAACAACAGGGCCAAGGATTGCGCCCAGACCCCAGACGAATCCAGTGCCAGCCAGGTATGCGCCGCGTTCTTGCCTCTCGGTCATGGCTGAGAGGATATTGAGACCTCCAAGGTAGATACCAGTTCCTCCGACACCAGCGAAGACGCGGCCAGCAATAAGCGCATTCATGGTGGGTGCTGCGCCGCAAACTGCGGATCCTGCCTGGAATAAAACAATTCCTGCTATGTACAGCCATTTCATGTTGAACGCCGTGTAAAGGTAGCCGTAGGGAAGGATGACCGCAACCGATCCGAGTGGAAAACCGGCACCGATCCAAGCCAGCTGAGAGACATCGGAAGGGAAGGTCTTGAGAACAGCTCCCTGAACGTCGGCTGCAATTGTTGTATCGAGGCCATACATTAGGGAAGATAGATATAAAGCAGCGCACACCAGAAACCAGCGCATTCCAATAACTTTGCGGGACTCATCATCGGTCTTTTCGATCTGTGATTGTTGAATGTTTTGCTCTGCTTCCATTTCGATGTGCTGGCCAGCCAGGGAATTTCCCGTTTGAGGCTCTAATGTAACGTCCATGGTGTCTTTTGATATAGGGTAGATGTCAGTTCATGGCCGTGTCTCCCTCGCTGATGGTTAAATAGTTGCAGGTCGTCGGCATCCACTTATCATAACACCACATTATGTCCGATATTACCGTCTGCCAGTTGTGATAATTATTCATAAGAGTAGTTATGACCCTAAGCAGCGGAGATTAGCTGAATAGATCTAGCTCCTAGCTTCCCAGTCGAATGTGCTCACGCCATCAACCGATACACTATTGCGTACTCTACCCACTGTCACCTTGCGGTGTACAGACCTGAGGGCCTCCCCTATCGCAGCAGAATCAGAGGACTCATATCAAATTGACGGAATTAGGACTTTGAATTTTAACCCCGTCGAATTCGTGATGGCTGTATCGTTTCCCCCGATGTTGGACGGCCGAGGATTTTCGGCCGAACGAGCAATGACCCGCTCCATGGCCATTCAGGACCAATTCTCATGCGTTGATTCGGAAATGAGGTAGGTATATTCTTAGCGGACATTTACCGAAGCTAAACCAAGTCGAATATGGTGATCCAGGTTCATCTTATCGGTATTAACGGTGGCTTGTATACTGAATATGTATGGTGGGGTTCTAGCAGGCAGAAATAAGAAATCAACGGCACCCACATGCAACAGATGCACCACCTAGATCTGAATAATAGAGTATAACAGAGAATTTTGCTGGCCTACATTGTAGGATAGAAAAGGTTAAAAGTCAAAGCGAGTCCAACATGCTGCTATGCGCAAAATCATCACGTGCAGCTTAAAGCGCTGTTTGGAGACGATGAGCTTACGCCCTCATCTTTCTCATTTCACCCGGTTTTTATCAAAAGTACGCATCAAGGAACCCACGCCAAATTAGATCTGTTTATTTCCTGTGCGGCAAGTTCCATATACCAATAGAAAGCTAGCCGATATCGATCCTACCCATGCAGCAGGGCCGAAAGCGCCGGGTCACGACATGTGTTCCTTGCCACACGCGTAAACAAAAAGTGGGTGACTATGGGTCCTGATCTGTGAGACTCGACACTAATTCTCAAAAGTGTAACCGCCAATACCCTTGTCATCACTGTACTCGGCGCCGGCGGCCCGAGGAGTGCGTCTACAAGCCTGCACCGCTGGACCGACTCTTACGTGCTAGGGTAGGAGACGAGACACGGAATCAAACCTCAGATCATGCTCAATCCATCAAACATCTGGCCGATGTCTCGAAGATAGACCAATCTCCAATGATTCCATATGGGGGCGGTCCACGCCACCAGCACGCGGCGCTTGCCAAATCGTTCGGCTATTTTGAGGATAGCAGCTCAAACACGATGGCACTGCTGAAGAATGTACTTCCAAAAATCAACCTCAAGTATAATACATGTGCCCTAGGCTGATCAGCTTTTAGTGGGATTTGCATGACGAAGATGGTGCGGATAACGGCGCACCTCCGGACATGGCCCAGAAGATTATGTATGACCTTGAACGCATGCCGCGTCGTGATATACTCGACTTTTTGATTCAGTATTTTGTCTCTGAATTAAATTGGTAAGTTATCCTGGGCCAGCAAACTCAGTTAGAAGGGCTTGTTAACAGTAAACCCCTAGGATGAAACAACTTGTCCATGCACCCAGCTTCTTGATACACTATCAGCAATGGTGGGCCAACCATAGAGAATTGACTGTCGGCAACGTCGAGTTTGCTGTTCTCATCCTCCGAATATGTTCATATGCTACGCAATTTCTCCCATCGCCAACGTACCCCAACGATAATATCAGTGAGCTACCAATTGGTCAAGTTCACAACACGTGCGTTGAGATTGGGAATAGTCTCAGTGAAACATGTCTCGCTCTCGACTGGAAGGGTGGCCTGGTCCGTGTTCAACACATCTTATTCGCAGCGCTAAACTCCTCCTGCGAAGGACGAACGGATATGTTTTGGGAGGGTATTGCCTCTGCCTCTCGCGCAGCTCAGAAGGCTGGCGTACACACTGCCGCCGCTGAGCCTGGAAGTGGGCAAGAGTTCGACCGAGAAATGCAACGAAGAACATTCTGTAACCTTTATCTTTTAGATAGGTATGTTTGTTGTGTCTCATTATTTGGAATATCATTGATCTGATCTATACAATGCACAGCCATTTGTCCAGGCAACTTGACAGGGTCCCCTTCCTACCGGACGATCTTGTAGCAGATATGCTGCCCCGATTACTCCTCGTCCCCGAAACAAGCATGGCCGACATGGACAGCGACACCACGGCTCCAGAGCTATTCACTGAACGCTTAATGCAAGTTCAACTAGGCAGATTCTGGCGAAAGCACCCTAAAAAGAAAACTATCCCCTACGACCCAACCGAAGCTGAACAACGATACGAGCAATTCTGTACCGAATACCTGCCGACGCTCCATCCAGCCCTGAGCTTAAGCCCAAATAAAAAATGGGACACTCGGATCCCAAAACTTTCCATGCAACGCCAACTCCTTCACATCACCTTATTCGATTCCATAGCCTGGAACTTCCGCCCTCTCCTTCTTCTCAATGAAAGCCAAATCACACAGTTGCCACCCTACAAACAAGTCCTGCTCCAGTCTCAGAAGCAAAGGCTCGCACAAGCTGCCATTGAAGAACTGGCGGCCGTCTCAAATCTCCATTCCATGTTCGGCGGCGGCAATACCCGCTTCGCTGCTATCATATTCAACTCCTTCGAAGCCTCTGTATTGTTATTGACTCTCATTTCACAGCCGGATTTCCCGTTCGACCAGACTGGAGAAAGTCATGACATTCTCGGCCGGCAAGTGACGATACTAACTCGCAATAAAGCAATGCAAGCGGTAGAGAAAGCCCTAAATCGCCTGCAGTTGCTCTCTGGAGTAAGCGATATGGCAGCCGCTGGTGCGCGCGTCGTGTCCCAACTTTTCACCAAAGCAAGCAGACTCTCTGGGTCTGCGGCGCCTGCAATGATCCCTAGTCTATCGAATACAAGCGAATTATTTCCGGGCTCGTTTTCGGACTTGCTAGAGCTTGGGACTGTGGTCCGCCATGATGGGGATTGGGGGGCTGAACGAAGTTTGGATCCGAATTTTGTGACTGGGTTGTTTTAGCTGGTGTCCCGGGGACGAGTACAGGTGCTGATCTTGGAGAGTTCCAATAGATGTGGACACTTCAATAGTGTATAAATATTGTAATCAATATTGAGGGGTTGGGTGTCTTGAAAGGGCCTTTAAGCAATAACCATAATCCTGATATGATACTTGTGAGAAGTAGAAATTACTGCTGCCAATTGTCACTGCAGGAGCGGATGTCCACCAGGTGCGTTAAATCTTAATTTCGCCTATCAAATAAACAAAATCACATGTCCCAAGCTTCTCAAACACGCAGCGATATCCCAGGTATCAGGATCAATATGTGCCCGCTTACGCCACACATTTTCCATGATACATAACGCACCCTGCATCGTCCCGAGCATCCCAAGTGGCCCCATCGAGTTGACTAACTCTCGGAATGCAGATTCCTGCTCTTCAGCCGCCAGACAGCCCGCAACGCAAAATGGCCAGGCTAGTGCTCGCAATACACCAGGTGAAAGTTCTTTTAAGAGGTTGACCGTCTGAGAGACGTCCTCGCATATCTCTGGGGCGGCAGTTTGCCAACCCGAGATGACGGTGTGAAGATAGATGCGGGCAGCGTGGGCCCAGATGCGGGTTACGGTGTTGGTTGTACTTGAGGTACAGGACCCGTTGAAGGGAAACATGTCTGGTGGTCTGTGAGGTGGATACTGCGTTTCAGGGACATGATCGAGCTGTGAGAGGCCGGTCTGCAGTTCCTGTTCGATTAAAGAGCCACGCTCCACCAGCTGCGTCATGTTTAAACTTCGGTGCCTCTTCATATCTTTCTTCCAGGTGTCTAGGACTACAATGTCACTGACTAAGCGAAGTACCCAGTTCTGGCATCCAATAAAATCTTCTAGCTGTAGGGGAGCTTTCCCGTGAGCCGGATCGTTTGTTAACAAATCATGATTATATTTTTGTAATTTGGGGGATTGTTCGAGCGCTGTGCTAGAAATGATGTCGGCGATTAGCAGGATCGCAGAGAAAAACCTGAAAGCAGCTTGATCGGCGGTCCAGAACCCATTCCAGTTATCGGCGTTTGTTGGTAGGGGCGAGAGCTGGCTCATAATATTAAAAAGAGAGGATATCGATCCCGGGGATGCTATAATCTGTTCAAACAGAATTATAGCAGCGCCAAGGTGCATCTTCCAATTCTCCGTGCTTGCGACAACGCCATCATAGATCAATAGCTGTACGATGCTTTCCAAAAGGTAGACGCTCTCAAGAATATTGGAGTGAACGCCTTGGTTGATGATATGAAGATCGCGCTGCACCATCTTCACAGCCAGATCTAGCTGTTTGCTCTGCTCTCCGAGCGCTATGTTTGTGCACCGTTCGTATCCTGATCCTGAACTTATCGGTACCTCGGTGAAGAAGTACGAGGTGAGGCTGATGACTGTGTGGTAGAGCGCTCTGATCTTCATGGGTAACACCAAGAGCCATCCTCGTCCACCTTCGAATAAAGTGGGCGTATAAAGTGGAAATAGAACAGGGAAAGTGTAGTCCAGGAACACCATAATGAAGCTCAGTTCCAGTTCGTTAGACAGGCGGTGCGAGTCTGGGACATCCAGATGCTCTGGCAAAACCCGTGTAAAGCCAAGTGCAGATTCAGAATCTGGGCGCGTCTCATTAGCACAGTTTGGAGGACTGTGTCTCCATGGTTGCTCTTCATTTGGTGCGCGGCCATTTGTTTGCTGCGTCGATGGCGAGCTGATATCCAGTGCCTGCTTTGGGGTTTGGAGTTCTTCTTCATCCTCTAGATCCCGCGCAAAACGTTGTACCAACCTCTTCGACCGCCGCCGAGAAGCTCTTTTTTTGACCTCGGCCTTAAGTTGTTGTGCCATCTGGCGTTGTTTCGCGCCATTGTCCATCCATTCCGGTTTATCTGCGCCAGAATAGCAAGTAATCTCCAATGCCGAGCAAATCCCACAGACTGGACGGGCCAGATCGCATCTCTTGCGACGCAGCCGGCAAGTCCAACATCCAACGTTGTTCTTTTTGCTGTTGGTCATGTCATTGTCCTCCATGGTATGTGAGGAATTGGACCGTTTGAATCGCATCACAATGTCCGCAAATGCTGGCGCACGTGATTGGCTGATGGCGGAATTTACAACCTCAGGCAACGACACTGACTGTGACGTCGAGCTCAAGCGCTTCTTTTATTTCCATTAACACTCACCTAGACAAGTGATTCTGTTTTTCTGTGTCCGATTAGATTCTTATCGATCGTGGTATTACCAATGATTCCCGGCCTTATCTAATTAGCATCATCCTTCAGAGTGACGCTCTCGACCACCGCGCGCAGATGAGACCGCGCGGGTTTGATAGCGCGCGGCCCCGCTCTCTTAGAACTATATCAGCAGCGATTCCCAACAACATTATTCACAGAACACATCCTTTTACTTCCTTCTCCTTAATTTTACTTTAGACCCAGCTATGGGGGGCACCAAAATCCTTGTTCTCGGTGGCACCGGCCCCTCAGGCATCTGTCTGCTGCGAGAGCTTGTATATCGAAAGCACGAGACCATAGTCTACGCCCGGAACCCTTCCAAGATTCCTGAAGACTTAGCATCAGATGAGTTACTTGAAGTCCGTCTTAACTATCTCAAGTATCTTAAACTCTTTGCTGATCGCAGGGTCACTATTGCTAGGTTATCCAGGGCGAGATGGACGATCTTGACTCCCTCTCCGTGGCCATGGCTAAATGCCGAGTCGTCATCTCCCTGTTGGGACCCGGAATAGCCGATAGAAACGGTAGTCGCAGCCTATTTGGGGACATCTACAAATCAACTGTGTTTCCCCTGATGCGCGAACATGGAGTTGACCGCATCTTTGCGAGTGGCACACCATCTATTTCTCGGCCAGAGGACCGTTGGACGCTTTTCACACTCACTGTCGTCCCTCTTGTCCGCACGTTTGCGAACTTCGCTTATCATAATATGCTGAACATTGCAGATGCCTTTGAGAATCATGCCGATGGTCTCAAGTGGACTGTCTATCGGATTTCAGCGATTCCCGGAAATCATGACCGAGAGAGCTGGCGAAGGGACAGAGAGGATGGAGAGACATTTGTTGGCTGGGTAGGAGAAGATGGCTGGACCATGTCCCAGAGGAGAGGGGCCCTTGCGCGCTGGCTTGTGGATGCTGCAGAGGACGGGGCTGAAGAGTGGGTGGGCAAGATGCCAGCCGTGTGCAAGAAGGGATAATATTGTTTGTTCATGCCTGTGCTCTTTCGAGAAGATAATTTTCAGATATATGTGCCTCTATATCAGTCCTAATAGAATCTGTACTGTCTTGAATGAATGAATCTGAATCCGTCAAATACACCGTATACTCTTCACACCAGCCACATATACTGTGGCTGATGGGTGTGGCGTGGCTCCACAGTAGTTCACCAACGCCCGCGGCCCAACACCATCATTCACCGTCAACTCTCTCTCATCGAACCCTCTTGCGGATCCTAAAGCGGAGCAGTTGAACAGATATCACCTGATGAAACTTACAGTGAGCTGGTGTTAATTTAAATTTATCATCACGTTATAATTCCGCACTTCGATCGCTATTATAAACTTCCATCTCACACCAGGTGGAAAATGACCACTGGCCAAAAAGTAGCTGTCGTGGTACCAAAAATGGAACAATCTCCATTGATCAAAACCAGCGAAATCAAAAACATCAAAGCAACTACAATGAACGATTCCAATTCCACATCCGCCCCGACTGCGGTCGCAGAGGATGATGCCGAACCTGTCATCGACCCTGATCTTTTGCAGTCCGAGTTGGAGCTTGTGTCGTCCCTCGCCAAGCTTCAGAAAATGGAAGAAACGGTATGCTTTTTACTTTCTCAAACCAATATGCTTCGTCTTGTTGGGACCTACAAGCTCATCAGCGAAACAGATTCATCAACTTCGGACGCTGATTCCGGAACGGCTTCTCGAGCCGCTGGCGCCAGTTGTCAACTCCCAGCCTGCTTCAACCTCGCCCCAGAAGCTCTTCGAGCAGCTGGCACAGGCGGCGCGTGCTAGCGTTAATGAAGTTCGAGACTTCCAGGGCGTGTGGCGTGGAAAAGAGATGAAGGCCGTTTGGGAGCGTGTCGACACTCTAATCTCCGAAAACGCCGGTCAGCTCCTGCAGTCTAATGGCATGTGGGACGAGGACTATGATGTGCTGCTCGAAGATATTACGAAGCAAGACACCATTAGGAAAGAGCGACAGCAAAAGGCCAAGGAGGACCATGAACGCTCACAATTACAATCAGCAGAAGGAGGCTGGAAAGCGCTCGTCGATAACTTCGCGCAGCGGAATATTCCAGGGGTCCGCATTCTCCCCGGCAAGAATGACTCATTTTCTGTCGTACTCGCAAAGATCGGGCTGGCCTTCAAGGTCCATGCTCACCATACAGACCAGGATGGGGTTCCCAACTTTAATGTCTCTAGCAATTCATCCGCAGAGCCTCCCTCAAAGCTCGAAGTTGCAATTTTGGATTGTCTTAATTCTCGTTCAAGAAAATGGGATCTTACATACCTTTTGGTAAGTCCACTACGCCTTTTTGGCCTCCATAAGTACTCATAAGTCGCCAGGAAATGATCTTGTCTTATTCAAACATTCAAACGACCTGTACTAAATGCGGACAATTACAAGACAAAGCAGCTAACCTCCCGACACTCCGATACCCAAAATCTACTGAATCACAAACAGAACCTCAGACGCCAACATTTGAGGCCTATCACGCGACGTGTGTCTGATCTGAAACTAAAGGGGAAAAGGTTCTAGTACCGAAATCTCCGACACCGACCCCCATAAACCCCATCATGTTGATGCGCCGCCGGGTACGGGCGGCCATACCGATCCCAGTAACATAGAGGAATCGTATGCCGCCGCTCATCGCAATACTCCACCCTCGACCAAGTTCCCTCATCCGGAACCTGATATCTCCTCGTGCGAAAGTCGTACCTCTCCTCCAGATCACGTCTCGCCCCAAACAGAAGGTTGTCCCTCTTCTCCCGCTTGCGAACGTAATAGCAATCCGGACAATGCGGCTTCGTGCAGCACTTGACATGATCGTTGTCCCACAACGACCACCCAGTTCTGGATCTCCGCTCCCAATCCCGCCCGCCCCAGAGGTTTCCTCCCCTGTGCAAAGTATGTCCATGGTCATGGTGGCTAGCACGGGGGCGGATTCTTCCAACATATATATCCGGTCCCTTTCCCGTCATCACGTCGGTAAAGCGCTGCCAGGGGGACCATCGGCTGGGGTTCCCTGGTCTCGGGTCTTTTGGCCAGATATAGCCAATGTCAGAACTCATCTTCTTTCTTTGTTTCGGCTCGGGTGAAAAGGGCCGCGAGTGTAGAGGACGTGGAGGAAGTGGAGGTCTGATATTGTCGACTCTATCAAGGCCAGGGCCCATTTTCTCATTTCGCTTCAGTTGTTCGGTTTGGTTTGTTGAACGGGGCTCGGATGGAAAGGACCGTGGGCTTGGGGATTGACGTGGGCGTTCAATGCTGTCGGCTTTTTCAACGCGGAGGGACTGGGCGTCAGTGCCTTTGGGGTCTGTGCTGATGTGTATTCTGACGCTGCCAGCTCTGTCAATGCGGACTCCGGGGTTATCGCTGCCGATGGCGTTTCTGGGGCCGAAGGACGGGCTGCCCATGCCTTGACGAAACTCTCCCCCGCCCATGTTAACTCCGTCAACGCAGATGTTGGGGTTATCGTTGTCGATGTCGATGCCAGCCGCTTGTTCACCGGGCTTTCCAATGTTGGCCCTGAGCCGTCGATGTGGTAGTTGATGCTGCCGGTATGGGCGTGTTCAGCGTCAGTGCACCAACTGGGGAGGTTGATATGTCCTAGTATGGAGCAGTGGAAGCGGAAGCGAAAGTCCAAAAGGAGGCTAGCTGGGACAGGGACGTGTATTTTGATGTGAACAAGGCTGGCTACTGGCGATGAGAGGTATGATGGAAATTTAGTATCGGGCAAGTACGAGCCAAACCGGCGTACGAAGTAAAAGAACCGCGTGGTATAATTGATTGCGATGAGTAGAGGGGGGAGATAGAGTATGTCAATTCAGACGAAGACAGTTAGAGAGCAAAAACAGGAATATAAGACGAATAAATTCAGATCCTTATACCATCTAAGTCGCAGCGAGCTCTTTATCTCAACCTCGCTAATCGGTAGCATCTAATTTCCTGTCAATGCCTACAATCGCTAATTCATTGTCTATGCAAACACACCAACAGCAAAAAAAGGCGGGAGGAGTTCGTGCAGTTGAATAGACAAGTGGATGCAATTTAGGTTAAGCATTTACCTTGTACATAACCCTCCAGACTTACCTTTCACAGTAGTGCTCTGGACTATGTGAACCATGTAGGGCTTGGTCTAGAAGATTCTCCCGCACTGGTGGGACAATTTACAGATATCAGGATAGAGCTTGCTTGAATATCCTGTTATTGTTGTGGTGCGGCTTCTAGCAGTTGACATCTGTAGGTGTATCCGCTTTCGTGCAGGAGCACAACTCCTGCAGCTCTTTGTCTTTTCAGTCGTTAGATGAGAGGTGAAGATTTACTGATGTATTCCTGTCTGGTAATCATTACTGTGCGTGTTTTTGGACTTGGTCTTGGATAGGCACTACATACTAGTCACCATCGCTAAAAAGCAAAGGATAAACACGTCCGCAAGAAATAGAAAATACCAAGTATCGAAGCGAAAGAGATACAAGCATGCCATATACCCCAATTATTTTCATCAAAGAGCAACTATAGTAATAATATAAGTAAAGCAGGCAAAATACATGAAAACGCCATCCCACCCAACTTGTCAGGCCAATCGCTATTATCGTGACGAAATGAAAACCGCTCAGCTGTATGCAACATTCTCAGAATGCATAATATGTAAATGTAAATATTCGTGTGCCAAGTCTGGCGATATTCAGGTAGAGAATATGCCGAAACTGCCGGCAAACCAGGTGAAAGATAGGAATGTGATCAAGCCCATTCCTACAGCCATTTTCAGGCCGAGAAGACCCGTGGAGGACATAGCACCACTGCATGTCGCACAGACAAATTCTGAAATAAGTCAGCACTGGGGTAGGATAACAGAGATGGGGATAAACATACCGGATAAGGGGGTGTAAGGCTGCGGCTCGTACATCCCGAACATATAGGTCCCTTTATCCAGTTCACCAGATCCAGCAGTGTCATCGATATCCTTGCTCTCATCGTACACAATCAAGGTGTAGGTCGCGGTGAGCAACGGAGCAGTGGCGTTGGCTTGGTATTTTCCAGTGTCCCATTTGACAGTCTGCGTCTCCTCAACGCTCATGTTGCTGGAGATGGTGTAGGTAGCACTGTTGAGACTGCAGGAAGCAACAACATTCACCGCGGAGGGAGTAATTGACAATGACGTATAATTCCAAACAAATGTGATTATCTCATCGATCTTGAAGTACGTCGTTGAGCTCGATGCCGGGGAGATCATGGAAATACCACCCGGAGGGAGGCGAGGATCAACAGATGTCGTTTTCTTAGAGTCACTGGTTGTCTTCGAATCCGACGAACTTTTGGTTGTAGTGGGAGAGTCCGTTTCTTCGCTGTCCTTATCAGAGGATTTTGTGGCAGTAGCCGTTTCCTCCGCTGAAGGGGAAGCGCCGGTAGTCGCGCTTTCGGCCGCAGTTTCGGTGTCTGAGTCTGCGTCTAAAGAATATCTATACGTTAGAATATTGACCCTGGGACCATATATAATGTGACTAACCATCTGCTCGAGGCAAAAGTTGGCCATTGCCTAAGAGCCCATCCAACTGCCACGCAGTCGACAGTACCGCTAACAACAGCACGCATGCAATCGGGAAAAGCGAGGTGAAGCGCATTTTGTATATGAGGCAGGTCAACCGTCAACTAGTTGGTTTCTCTCAATCGATGAACCGGGGTGTCCGGAGTTCCCTTGGTCTCAGTATATTTCAACCGAGCCTTGGTGTCCACAGCAACGAGTATTGATGATGAGATAGCGAGGAATAACAGATGGTGTTCGACGGGGCGTTGATATTTATCGACGGTCGAAGGCAGCGCTGCGGACAAGCGGTGGAGGGCAGAGAAGTAAAAATACCAGCGTGTTGTGTCGAGTGTGAAACAGACCAGTGATCTGATACCAATTGTTCTAGGTCTTCGGGGTCTCCAAAAGCGAGCGGAGTGGCTAGCGAAATGTAAACAAGCGAGTGACTAGACGATTCGTGCAAATTACTACCGTGTAATAGGATGAAGAGGACGCAGAAAGGCTCAGAAAGGAAGATGCGAGGGAGAACAACGATTCAACAGCAGTAAAGCGAGAGAAAAGGGCGTGGGAAGACGACGGCGAGAAAGAATCGAAACGACCAGGCCGGCAGATCAGGTGGCTTAACCCTTTTGGGCGTAGATGTGAGACATCGTCTATTTTTGGGCGATCTTTCCGCGCCTCAGGCATCTAGTCTCTCCTTCCACGCCGCGGACTCTGCGGATTGTTCCAGCTTCATTCCAGAATTATTTGTATTCTTCACTACGGATAGGTTTTGACTCATATACAGAACATCGCATAAGTAGTGGGTACTTGCCCATCGCCATGCACTCAAGCATTAACGGCCACAATTTAAATAACAAATCCATCGTCAGCGGTCCATACCACTAAGTATATACTATTGCCAATAATTGACGTCTAATATGCAAAATTATCCAGATCTTTCAGGTGCAACGATTGGACCACGCTATTGATTCCTAACATGAAGTTAAATTTTTTCAAAGTGGATTAACGTTTATGAAACCATGAAACCCAGTGGACCGTTAGACATCGTCTCAGGTCCAGACAGGCACGTCCGGTCCTGTATGGCAAGTCGGCAGCAGCAACCTGACTTCACCAACAGCCGCCTCTCGAAGTTTATGATTCATCAGTCCAGCCACACGCGTCATGAGCCTCTCGGGCCGGGCTGAATATGCGGAGAGGTGGCGATGAACCATAACATGGTTCACGCAGTGGGCTCGGTCAAAAGCTTCACTTCACTGCAGGAGCCGGGGTACCGGGGTTCGTAGTAGCGGTAGATGTAGAAAAGCTGGGGTGCATTGTGCCACCAATCGCACACTGGGAAATGTTAGCATTCACACTGCACCTAGCAAGGACCGTTTAGTTTATCTTACCCAACCAGCCACCAAAGCCCTTCTCTTGGGAGAATTGCAAGCCAGTACTGTTGATGGAGAAGCCATCTTGGCCAGCCCCCGCATTTATCTGGACGAATTGCCATGCTAAAACAGGTTAGGATCTCCCGTCAGAGCGTAAAAATCCGCGAGATAAAGAGGTACTCACCAGCGTAGTTAGTAACGCCCACGGGATTCATGCCCCATGGGAACGTAGTGTTGTAGTCGAACTGAAGCTTGGTGCCGTTCAGGAAACCAGTGCTAGCAGTCTCGACATCCGGTGTAAGGACGGCGTCATTGAGACCAGCTCCCGTGTGGTATCCGTAAACATAGAGATCGTTGTGGTCTGGGTTTTCAGATCCAGAGGTCTTGAGAAGGAATTTGTCGGGGTTCTGGCTGTCGCGGCGACCGACTTGGAATGGGCTGGCCGCGGCGGCGCCGATCAGTAGCGAGAGAGCGCTGATAAACTTCATCTTGAAAAAGAGAGTTCTTGAAATCCAAACAAAAAGACAGGACGTTGGGAATCAATAAGTATTGCCCAAAGAATGTGTTTGCTATGAGGAGGGAATCACGACGAGGGGATACAACAGCTTTATCAGGGCCCCAGGGGCAAGTGGCGAGACTTAAGGCATGCTCTGCATGGTTCGCACTTCAGGGAACCGCAGCACCGACTGGGAGAATAAACAAGGCCGAAATCTTAAATGCAGGAGGCATCCAGAGTTCGCATCCGACGTTCCAGTGGAAAGCCTATGTTTAGTGGAGTGGAGGGGCGAGGTGAGACATGGCCTGCACTTATCCTGGCATCCCACAACACAGCAAGTCAACAACAAGAAAGAGGACGATCGTTTTCCACTTCAAAGAACGGCGTCCTTTTCGCTGTCGACAGCCGGCCCGAGCTCGGACATTGTGAGTGGATCATGAGGAGAAACTGGAGCAGATGGAGGTAAGCTGAAGATCACAAGGTCCGCTGCTGCTCACGGATCGTTTGATAAAGATGAGCATAACAGTTTGTGGCCTGGCAGGATGGAATATTCCAAGCAGTTCTGTTCGGTATCCGTCGTCCAACTTCAAGGACGATCTTCTCACAAGCAAATGTTTGTTTTTGACATCTGATTTGTGACATGACCTCCAGAGATCTCGTCAGTGATCGGCAATCTAGCGCACAAAACTATAGACTCGGAGTGGTCCTTACAACTCTTCAAAATCTCAGTCTATCCGTCCAACAATTCCTCGATGGTCTAACGGTCTATGATTTCCGCTTGTCAATCCTCTTTGAGGAACAAGCGCGGGAGACCTGGGTTCGACTCCCAGTCGGGGAGTGCTTTTTTTTTTCCGTCTTTCGACCACGTCCTTACTCGTATAACGCCCGATACCCACGCTCATTCCAAACTACACTGCACCATGGTTCCGGAGCCGAACAAACATATGATGGGATTGACAGGACTATCGTGATCAAACTCCGCTGAGCTGAAACACAGTACGAAAGGATCAGGATGTCGCTTGACATCATGATCGTCACAGGTTAGACACGTTGAACGTCCAGTTCTATTCTAAAATATATATTTTACTCCGTGACATCTGCCCCTCGCGAAGCGCAATTAAAGGACATGGTGTCACTATTAGGTGTTTTGAAAAGATCCATAAAATACAACAATCCTAAATAGTATAACAATGCGAAGGTAGTGCCCCAAGTCCAGGTCGCAAACTCATCGCCCTCTGACATACTCCGGCTTGAGCGACCATTTCCCCCTCCCGTTCCGACCACCTTTGTTCAGAACGGCAATCTGTTTCAGCATCTCTTTAAATTCCGCCGATTTCTGCGGAGTGGTACAATAACGGTTGAAATGATCAATTAAATTTTGCGTGTAAACAGACCCGCCGTGGGATGTGATGAAATCCCGGATCATCGTAATGAAGTCCTTCCCAGTGGTGGCATTTGCTGGCGTAGGGCTATTGGTGCCGCTGCGAGACGGGTGTATACGCGACGAGAGGTGAGCCAATATGCTTGCAGATGATGGACCAGCCATAGCTCGCCTGGCTGTACTGCTCCGTCCGCCGAATGAGGGCCGCATGGGGGATTCGTCAGGTCTTCCCGCAACGCCGAATTGACCTGTCCACGTAGGCGTGCCGATGGGTACGGACTTGGCTGCTTCACTTGCACGACGTAGTTCCTCTGCAGCTTCGGCGGCCACTCTTTTCGCCTCTGCTTCGATTATCTTCGGGTCTGCTTTGACGACGCGTTTGCCGTTCACGATTTGATCGTGCTCGAGTGCTGAGTGGACGCCTGACCGAGCGAATATGCCTTCCATTATGCGCGACTCTGAATTCGTACCCGGTTCACCCTCGTCTGATTTCGCTTCCTGTTCGGGTGCTCCTTGGAATTGTTCTATTGAAGCCACGCCTGTCACCTTGCTAATATCTTGCTTCTCAGCCTGCACATCACGCTGGTGGTCATCCTGGCGCGTTTTCGGGGACCCATTGTCATTGTTTTCTTCGTAGGTGACTTCAGCCTCTTTGAAGATCTTACTGGTTTCGGTTGGACCTTGGTTTTCTTCGCCCAGAGCAAAGAGATCGTGTAAGTCACTGAGTTGGAAGGTTTGTCGCTGCTTGGGGTCCTTCAAGATCTTATTCGTAAGGAATTGTTTGAAAATCTGACGGTGGTATATTTTCTCCTCGATAGTCCCTGCCGTCATCAGTCGGTAGATAGTTACGTCGCGCTTCTGCCCAAGCCGCCATGCACGCTCTCGGGCTTGTACGTCGGTCGAAGGATTCCAGTCAGGATCATAGATAATGACTCGATCCGCACCAGTAAGATTAACACCCAACCCTCCTACCTTGGTCGTAAGTAGGAAGACATGTATATTCTGATCTTTGTTGAACTCGTCAACCATAGATTGTCGGTGTTGGATGAGAGTTGTGCCGTCCATACGACGATAATTGAAACCAGACAGTGACTTGACGAATTTCTCCAAAATATCCAACATAATTCGATGCTGTGCGAATAGAAGTGTCTTGTGGCCCGTGTCTTTCCATAACTCGAGAAGGGATCGAACTACTTGCATTTTCCCCGACTTCGTTGGGTTTCCATAGTTTGCCTTAGTGTACAGCAACTTATGACTCTGTAAATCCGGATGATTGCAGATCTTTCGAAGAATATCAACCCCATAGAGCACTTGTCTTCGGCCCCGTAAGATGGACTGCATCTCCTCCGAGCCCAAAAAGGCCATATATGCTTGCCTCTGCGGTTTTGTCAACCTGCAAAAGAGCACTTGTTCGCTCTTTTTGGGAAGATCGGCTGCCACGTCTATCTTGAACCGCTGTAAAAGGTATGGGCTGATCGCATCCTTGAGGGTTTCTGCACATTTTGCAGCGGTCTGCACCTGTAGGTTCGAAGCATTCGCATAGCCTCCCTGCCTAATCGGAAACTCGAACTGGTTTCGGAAATTTACCAGTGTGCCAAGGCGCATCGGGAAAATAAAATCGAACAATGACCATAGCTCCGTTAAGTTGTTCTGCATGGGTGTGCCCGAGAGAATAATCCGGTGTGGGGTCCGGAGCTCTTTGCAGTGCATAGTGATGGAGGTATTTGGATTGCGAATCTTGTGACCCTCGTCGAGGATAGCGCCGCCCCATTCAACTGGTATTAAGAGGGAGGCATAGCTTTGCAAGCCTGAGTAAGTGGTAACCAGCACATGTCCTTCTTCGACTACACGTTTGACGACCTTCCGAGCTGACTTGAAGCCGCTGCTCGAGCCACTCGACCCATAGGTTCCGGATATAAGTGCGTCCTCACGACTACTCTCATTCTTTATGTTGACCATTCCGCTGCCAGAAGTATGCAGGATGGAAACTCGAAATGGAGGCCACCAGCGATGGAATTCATTGACCCATTGCTTCATAACTGTGGCCGGGCAAACAACAACAATGGGCTTCGTTAACATTTTGCTGTAATGGAGACCAGCCAGAAATGCAATGGCTTGAATGGTCTTGCCTAGACCCATTTCATCCCCGATAATACCTCCTACCTGTTGCTGGTGCAACTCCCACATCCATTGGACTCCAGTCTTCTGGTAGTCAAATAGAAGTGGGTGGATATCGCCCGGTACACGGTAGTCATTGTCGAGATGCAGATCTGATTCAGAAGGATGGGGCATGAACCACTCTTCCTCTCCAGAGGCTTGAGCATCATCAGCCTCATCTATGTTGGTGTCTTGCTCCGTATCTGCTCCACGGGCCTTCCGAGCACGTCTCCGAGCAGCGCCTCTCCGAGTGACCCATTTCTGAAGCCGGGACTGATATATATTTTCGTTGCCGTCATCCAAGCCGCTGAAATCTTCCAAATCTTCTGTGCCTTTCGCTTTTTTTACAGGTGCGACTTTCTCCTCAGTCATGAAGTCATTGTCATCTTCTGAAGACGATTCCGGCTCTTCTTCGACGTAACTCACAGAATCGTCTTGATCTTCGGATACATGACCTTCGGAAAGTGTGCCCATATCCACATCCACACCTTCCGTCTTTACGGACGTCTTACTCAGTCGAGAATCCTTCTCTAATTTCCTCTTCTTTCCGGGCCGCTCAGAAACTGGTTCTTCAGCAACACTTGATTCACTCGCTTCGTCGAAACCGAAACCCGGGCGTACGAGATTCCGATGAGAAACGGCCGATTGTGCTTTTACCTGCTCCAAAGCTTCTAGCTCATCGCGCTCATCCTCGGCATCAATAAGCGTATCTTGTAGGCTAGCCAACGGGCCAGTGTTCGGACCGGCTCCCATTCGCGAAAACGGTGTGATCTTTCCGGTTCTTATAAGATAGTCTCTCCGTGACTCATTAGGCATTCTCCCCGTCCCAGTCGCCTCTGCGTGCGTCTCTTGCTCCTCGCGCCTGCCAATTATACGTTGTTGTATTTCCTTGAGATCAGTTGCAAGCGCGGCATTGCGGCCTTCCAGTTTGTCTATATCGTTCTGGAGGCGCACGCGCGCTGAGGTGCCGACTGGTTGTGAAAGACGTTGGTGTAATCGTAATATCTGCGACTCGAGTTTCCTGAGATGAACAGAATAAGTATATATTGCATATAATATGAATATGATAGCTGTACTCTTTTTCATGCTTCGTCTTTTCTAATCTCTTATTGTCCCGCTCATCAGCCTGCTCCATGAGCAGTCTGTCGGCCTGTACACGGTATCAGATATGCGCGCAGCATAATGAGGGAGAATAAGTATACCTGGCGAGTTATATCTCTTTCCAGAGTATCCTGGTCGCGGATATCCGCTTGAAGCTCTTTTAGCCGGCTCGCTTCATCTGTACCACCAGAGGCATCCAGATTTGACGCTGGCTCACCCACAGGTGGAGATGCGTCAGAAGTCTCCAGGGTATCATTCTGCGTCTTGTTCTCTGAAGAAGGTCCCTCGGGGGATCCATCTTGTTCGTTCTTTACATTCTGATCCATGCTTGAAAAGTATACCAATTAGGATCCAATTGATGCGGCATCCAGTAAGCAATATAGTTGATTGTTGGATGTATGATATTGAGCTACAGTCCGTCCTAGGCGGAGGACTTGGCAAGTAGGTTGATCCCCGTAGTGACGGTTTGATTTCCTCGGGGAAGACTGAATGAAAGAGACCGTGAATCACGAGGTAAACGCACCACAATCAACCGCAAGCAGCGAGTTTATGAGAGAGGCCAGCATGTTGGAAAAAGCACTATGGGCCTCGACCAGAGTTTTTGTTGCTGTCTCCCCTTGGATTATCGTCACTGCTAGGTACCATCGGCATAAGACCTGGCTGTCGCCTACTTATCGGCCACCGCCCCAGACCGCGGCAGAATATTAGTCATTCTCTCGACGCCAAGAACCGCCGCCCACGTCACAGTCGCTGAGTCGACTAGTATACTCGGAGGGAATTGCGCCCAGGAATGATTACGCACGATCAGTTGGAGGGCAGTTTTTACTGCCAAGGGCCACGAATTGTGCGAAGAGGTGACCAGGGCGATTTGAAAAGGGGAGTGAGCCGTGATATTTACTGTTGCATCTGCTGGACAGTCTGGAAATGTGGCTACCACACAGTGGCCACTGCCTGGCCAGACACTGTTTACCGTAGCGCCACCTCCAGCATTTACTTGGATTGGGAATTATGCCGTCCCTGCGATGAGAGATCACTTCAATACCCAAATAGCCCTCGCTCAGGCTTAGGGTTGATTATTGTCTAAAATAATTGCACACGGACATGCATTGGGTACCAATTTTCACGATTCAAGGGGCAGCTGAAAGTATACTTACCGGAAACGAGATCGTCCAAGAGGCTGGGGGACTGACTGGGTAGAGAGGGGCCAAGCGACGGACGAGCACACTCATGTTTAATCAAATTTATTAGTAGCTACATACGCAGCTTTCCTGCAGTTACAATATTAATTTCGTGGAAATTTCCTGTGTTGTTATTATTCTGATCCCTGGGCTGCCTCCTGCTTTCGCCTGAATAGCGTCGCGTCACCCACGCAATCACTCCATTTCAACCACTCTGTATACTCGGGTCGTGAGATCAGCAAGTGACAGAATCCGTTGGAAAAGAAGCCTATTGCAGCGAGTCCGGCCGTCGTGAGCTGGCAAAAGGAGCACCAGTAGTGCTGGGTGCACCGCTCCAACTGCAAGTGGGCAGCCTGAGGCCTCCAGATCCCAGCTCTACGCATCGTCGTCTCCGCCTCCACGCCCTCTCGTCTCCCTCTTCCCTCTTCCCCTCCTCCCTGCGACTTCATTCCGACTGCATTCCAGCCGTGCCGTTCTTCTGTGTGTGAGCGTCTGTTTGGGCTTCCCGTTCTCTCCGGGACTTCCAGCAGTCGATACTCTCCACTTCCACTCGAGCCCCCCAGCCCCTTGTGCAGTTGTGAGGCCTGAGGATCGTGCAATTGCGACCGCCCTTCTCGTGCTTGTGGCTCGGTGGCCGTCTCGCCCTGCTTTCAGATCGACGTTTTACGAAGATAATGAGGTACGGTGTAGTCTAGAAGTAACGTCAATTCCTTCGCTCGACCCTTCGATATTCGGGGTGTGTCAGAATTCACCCGTGCCCCCGTGTCCCACGCCGTCTCCGCCTGATTGCGCTGCATTCGTCTACCGCCCCGCTGCTATCTGACCCCCGATCGCAGTGCATGTGCGCTGTCGACTTTCCCAGGCGATCGTCCTAACTTCCGCTTAAACGTTCACGATTGCCTGCGCTCGCGGCAGAAAATAGGAGAGGATGGATTCTCAGTGGCAGTCATACAAAGACCCCTTGGTGGGTCGTCCTGCACACTTCAACAATAACGGGTTGACGCCGAATCCCAATGCCCAACATCTGCCTTCGAACTACGGCGGCCAGCAACCACCATCGCAGGCTCCCGCGGGTTACACCTACGAGCCTTTCCAAACCCCTGGGATTGCTGCCAAACCGCCCGCGGTCGCTTCCTCCAAACCAATGGCGATGGCGTCGTCTCCCGCAGCTACACCCCATACCCGCGATTATGTCAACGATGCGGATATCGCTATGGAAGACGCGGATCCGTATAACCGGACCAAATACCCAACGAGGCCTGCCCACCAGAGCCGACCTTCTTCGCAGTATTTTCCGACCGAAGGGTCTACTGCTGCTCGCAGGTACTCTCCAATGAACGTCCTGTCACCAGGCTTACCCTACAACTCAAGCCCGGGAAAGTCCAGCAATTCATACGCTTTTCCGCCCGCGACGCATCCGTCTGGACAGTCCCCAACAAGGGCGACCAACTATTCTTCGCCTCCCCAGCCATATCAGTCACCTCCTTGTAAGTATTTGTGTTTCGGGGAGACAACAACTGTTATTCAAAGTGCCTAACAATGAATTCGCAGCATCTGGATCGCGTCCTCCGAGATTACCCCCCTTACAATCCACCGATATGAGTCCCGATCACTTCTTCGGCCCGTCGTCGGGACCGCAACTCAGTTCGCCGTTTACACAAGATGCAAGGTCACCACGTTCAGGATCAGGGTCTGGTAGTATTCAACAGCCAGGCCGTGGCCCGATGCCGAAATTCCAAAAGTTCAAATCGGTACAGGAGCTGCAGCCTCGTATCCACGCACAACCTGCGTATAGACGTGCCAATCCCGAGGGTGGCTTCATCAGCGTGAGTACCGTGTCAACCGAACTAGTCATTATTGACCTTCTAACATTGGACAGCCTCTCCAAGCGTTGACAAACCATCTTCCGGCTACTTACCGGATATGCAACCCGGGCTTCCATTACGAGTCGTCGAGGAACCCACGCCGAGTTCTTACCAAACCCAGCAAAGGCGTCAAAAACGACGGGTATGATAACGAGGACAGCGATTATATTCTATATGTCAATGATATTTTAGGAAGCGAAGAAGCAGGGCATAAGTATGTTATATCCATAAATCACAATTGCGCTTTGTCTTCTCGTCATTTACCTAACGCGCTCTCCCAGGAATCGTTATCTCATCCTTGACGTCCTTGGTCAGGGAACCTTTGGACAAGTTGTCAAGTGCCAGAACTTGAAAACACAGGAGGTTGTTGCCGTTAAAGTCATAAAGAATAAGACTGCTTACTTCAATCAAAGTATGATGGAGGTTTCCGTCCTGGATCTGGTAAGTATGCATAATAAAGGGTCTATGGATTTTTGCTCACTCTTCGTCGCAATAGCTCAACAGCAGATACGACAAGAACGACGACCACCATCTTCTTCGGCTAAAAGATACCTTTATACATCGCCAGCATCTATGTTTGGCATTTGAGTTGCTCAGTGTCAACCTTTATGAATTGATAAAGCAGAATCAATTCCGAGGTTTAAGCACCACGCTTGTGCGCGTCTTTGCACAGCAACTGCTTAATGCGCTAAGCCTCTTGAACAAGGCACACTTGATCCACTGTGATCTTAAGCCGGAAAATATTTTGTTAAAGAAGTAAGTCCAATTTTTTCTTCTTCTTTATAACCACCATAAATAAATAAACTAACGATGTTTTCTACAGCCTCGAGAGCCCCATCATCAAAGTGATCGATTTCGGATCCGCCTGTGATGAACGGCAAACTGTTTATACGTACATTCAGTCTCGATTTTACCGCTCACCAGAGGTGCTTCTTGGTTTGCCGTATGTGACCCAAGACAATACGACCTTGGGGAGGAGTTTGGCTAATCTGTTTCAGGTACTCTTCTGCAATTGATATGTGGTCTTTGGGTTGTATCGTCGTCGAGCTATTTCTTGGTTTGCCCCTTTTCCCCGGATCGTCAGAATACAACCAAGTCTGTCGGATCGTCGAAATGCTAGGCTTACCCCCGACTTGGATGTTGGAAATGGGCAAGCAATCTGGTGAATTCTTTGAGAAGACCCAGGACGAGTTTGGACGAAAGACCTATCGTCTGAAGAGTCTGGAGCAATACTCACGTGAGCACAACACGAAAGAACAGCCCAGTAAGAAGTACTTCCAAGCGTCGACCTTAGAGGATATCATCCGAAGCTATCCAATGCCGAGGAAAAATATGAAACCAGCAGAGGTTGAGAGAGGTACGATCGTCAACTATCCACTTCGTTTGGCACGCAGCTAACAAATCTCTATAGAGGTCAATAACCGTGTTGCTTTCATTGACTTTGTCCGTGGTCTGCTATCGATCAACCCCCTCGAGCGCTGGTCGCCCCAACAAGCCAAGCTGCATCCCTTCATCACACAACAAAAGTTCACTGGGCCATTTGTACCACCCATGAATCTGAAATATGCTTCGCTGAACAAGACTGTTCCACCAGGTATCCAGCAGCAACAGCAAGCGGAAGCTGCGAGTAAACAAAGAGCAGCTCATGCTCAGTCAGCCGCACAGAGTGCGTATACAATGCACATGAACCAGTACCATCCTCCTGCGCATCCTCAGGCGCCGCCTATGTACACGGGGATGTATGCGGGCCACCAACAAGCTCCCCCGCCCTACCCAACACAGCCACCAGCATACGGCCACCAAATGAATCTTATGCCGGGTCAAATGCCACAGTCGCAGTATGGGCCCTCCCAAAGTCTCTATGCGCAAGCCACAACCAGAGCTGGCCGTCAACGGGCATCGACTATGGATCCCCAGGGAATCCCACCTACTATTCAACGAGTTGCAAGTCACCTCGACCCCAATGCACCTATTCGGTTACAGCCAAGTCCGGCATACTACCCTCCACCAGCAGATGGATACGTTGACCCTAACGCTGCAAACCAGAGACGGCGGGGCAGCCGCGTGGGTGGAACACGGAACCGAGACTTCATCCGCACTCTTGAAGACGGTGTCATGGGTGAAAATTTCATGGGGCAACAAAACCAATGGCATTAACTGTGCGCTGTCAGGTATGAGAAGAAGGTTGAGCAAGAGTCATATATTATGCATTTTCTCTTTCTGTCGGGCACGAGTATTCTCCGTATGCGTTAGTCACAGACGATGTGATCGCTGTGTCGCTCCAACTGTGCCCTGATTATGTGGCCATTTGGACTTTGCTCGATTCAACCGAGTTCCCTTGTTACCTGCCCTGGCTATAGGCTGTCCCACACTCGATGGCTTGCCAATCATTGCTGCATTTATGGTTGTGCCCATAGGAATCTCATACAAGAGAGATCCGGCCAGGTCGGGCCAACAAGACAGGCGGATGAAAGGACATGCTCCGTACATCTTCCGATCTCCGTGTCGATTGGTTGACTGTTTGCTCGCTGGGACTTGTATAGTTTCGAATCATTTTGGTGATTTATGAGACTCGTTATATTGCCGACTGTTTCGGCATAGAGGTACCCAGCCCAGGGCCAGTGTCGCCATCTGCCTCCTCCCAGACTTATGTACGCGTTGCCTTCGGCATAACCAGGCGTTATTGGGAATACTGCAGTTCATTCCCCTGTTTTGTTACATTTATCTTCCCTTTCTTATATTTCTTCTTGATTGTCTTTCTAACAGCACTGCTGTTGTCTATTTTATGTGATTTTACATCATGCATTGTCTTTTTTACGTTTTCGCCCTTTTTTCCCATGGGGGATAGCATTACTATAGCTTGGATACTCAGGCCCAAAAATGCCAGACGTGCTGAAGATCCCTTCCCAGATATCTGGCCGCTCTCATTTCTGACACTTGTGGACATGTTCCGTTGCCGAACGGTCAATATACATGGTGGCCATCGACACTGGTGCATCGGACCAGCAACTGTGGTGTAAGTTGCGTGCGGAACCGCGGAACCTGAAAAAAAAGTGTATCTTTGCAGCCGTTTCTGTCAGGCCAATCCTACCTGACTTTGCGATTTAGCATAGATTGTGCACACGTTTAGGATTGTTTTTTTGTTAGCGGGCATTGTCCATTTACCGGGTGTATATATTGCATCTGTAGCATGATGGTATTCTTACAAACATTGTTCAAATAGACAAGCACAGGTATATGTCGGTTTGGATAACCCTCGCTGTCCATATTGATTCAGAGTGCTACTATAACTACTTCCAACACTGACTAGCTTAGTTAACTAGAGTATATTAAGAGGGACACGCCTTATAAAAACACTATCAGTAGACCAAAAAGGGCGTTGCACTACCATCTAGACTCAATAAATTAGATACTCTTCCTTGGTTTTATTGGAGTCTCTGGTTGAGTGATATTGGTGAAATTCTCGAATCGGACACCACTGCTGTTCACACATGAGCCATTCCAAGGCCGCCCCGAGGCAAGACCATCGACACTGGAAGTCGATAATTCCAAAATTAGCCTCCATGATTTCAACTGCTTTATCTACAAAAGAACAGATCTACGCGTGGCGGGGAGCCATCTCAATTACCTAAAGCGGTTAGGCGCCGGCTCGCTTAAATTTGTGTGGCTCGCCGCCCAACGCCGCTGCGGCTACGAACCCTCACAACGGGATTTTCTTACCAGGCTGTCACGACGCACCACATCCCCGGCCGGCGAGAACGAGACGTTTCCCATCGACAGGAACACTATATCCCGACTCCCGCAACCATGTCGCGCTTTTTCTACGGTAACGACAGCGACAGCGACAGCAGCGGCTCCGACGAGGAGGAGCTCTACAGCGATGAAGAGGAGGTCGAGAAGTCCGAGGAGGAATCCAGCGAGGAGGAGGGCGGCTCTTCAGAGGAGGAGTCCTCTGATGACGAGGATGCTGGAAAGACCAGTGCTAGTCGTTTCATAAAGGATATCAGCGATAGCGAGGAAAGTGAGGATGAAGAGGTGGTCAAGGTTGTGAAGAGTGCGAAGAACAAGCGGTTGGAGGAACTGGAGAGCACGATTAAACTGATGGACAATGCTCAGAAGATTAACGACTGGGCGGTTATTTCAGCCGGTTCGTGGACTTCCATTTGATATCGGGTTTTGGGATAGGGGATATAAGTCTCCATACTAACGCTGTGTTTTTTTTTTTTTTTTCTTTTTAGAATTCGACAAGCTAAACCGTCAAATCGTGAAGGTCGTTCAGTCTGGCCCTGTCCCTAAGGTCTATGTCAAGACCGTCGCGGATCTCGAGGATTTGGTCAACGAGACCGTCGCCAAGCAGAAGTCGTCCAACAAGAAGATGAACGCTAGCAACGCCAAGGGTTTCAACGCAATCAAGCAGAAGATCAAGAAGAACAACAAGGAATATGCTGCACAGGTTGAAAAGTACCGAGCGAACAAGGACGAGTTCATGGAGAGTGAGGACGAAGAGGAGAAGAAGAAGCCTGCCCCCGCTGCACCTCGTCTGAGCAAGCTGGAGCGCGTCGAGGCTCCCGCTGCTGTTTCCGGAGACGACGATGGATTCGCGACCGTTGGTCGTGGTGGAAAGACTCTTCAGTACACTCCCGAGAGCATCCTTAAGCACCTCCGTGTTATCGTCGAGTCCCGAGGAAAGAAAAACACCGACCGTCTCGAGCAGATCAAAACCATGGAGAAGCTCCTCGAGGTTGCCCAGAACCCTTACCAGCGCATCCGTGTCTACCTTACCCTTATCTCCACCCGCTTCGACCTTACCACGACATCTGCCGCTGCATACATGAGTGTTGAACAATGGAAGGCCGCTGAGCAAGAATTTGCCACCCTGCTTTCCGTTCTCGAGAAGGAGAGCGACTACGTTGTCAGTGAAGGTGCCGAGGAGTGGGAGGATGACGAGAAGCAGCCCCAGGTTACACCGGGCCAGACTCTGTACATCCCGGGAAGCATTGTTTCGTACATTGAGAGACTCGATGACGAGCTCACGAGGTCTCTGCAGCACATCGACCCTCACACCGCCGAGTATATCGAACGTCTGAGTGATGAGAAGCAGCTGTATACCAACCTTGTGCGGACCCAGATCTACGTTGAGGGCCTGACAAAGCGGGAGAAAACCGACCTTCGCCAGGACAGCCTTAACCGTGTGGTGATGAGGAGACTCGAACACATTTACTTCAAGCCTTCTCAGGTCATCACAATCCTGGAGGATAGCACGGAGAAGGCTCTTCCCTCAGAGCTGAAATCCTCCATCACAAGCGGTACAAACACTGCCGATGCCCAGGCCCTGGTCCAGACGCTATGCAACTACCTGTTCAAGAACAGCGATGGTATCCTCCGGGCTCGGGCCATGCTCGCCCAGATCTACTTCCTCGCCCTTCACGATCAGTACTACCGTTCTCGTGACTTGATGCTCATGTCTCACCTTTCCGAGAACATTGCGAACTTCGATGTTAGCTCTCAAATCCTCTTCAACCGAACGCTGGTCCAGATCGGTCTGTGTGCCTTCCGTGCTGGTCTTATCTACGAAGCCCAGAACACCCTCTCCGAGATCTGCGGTAGCGGACGCCAGAAAGAGCTTCTCGCCCAGGGCATCATCCTCCAGCGTTACTCCACCGTCTCCCCCGAACAAGAGCGTCTTGAGCGTCAACGTCAACTCCCCTTCCACATGCACATCAACCTCGAACTGCTCGAGTGCATTTACCTCACCTCTAGCATGTTCCTCGAGGTTCCTCTGATGGCTCAGACCTCTTCCTCCCCCGAAATGAAGCGCCGCGTCATCTCCAAGACCTTCCGCCGTATGCTTGACTACAACGAGCGCCAGGTCTTCACCGGTCCTGCGGAGAACACCCGTGATGGTGTCATCATGAGCGCTAAGTTCCTCGCCGCCGGTGACTGGAAAAAGGCCGCGGAGATGCTCAACTCCATCAAGATCTGGGACCTTATGCCCCAACCAGAGAAGATCAAGGAGATGCTCTCTCAACAGGTCCAAGAAGAGGGACTCCGCACATATCTCTTCACCTATGCCCCCTTTTACGACAGCCTCTCTATCTCCACCCTGTCAACCATGTTCGAGCTCCCAGAAAAGAAGATCGCTGCTATCATCAGTCGCATGATCTCCCACGAGGAACTCGGCGCCGCCCTCGACCAAGTCAACGACGCTATCATCTTCCGCAAGGGTGTCGAGCTTTCTCGCCTCCAGTCCCAGATTGTCACCCTCGCAGACAAGTCCATGAACCTCCTTGAGGCCAACGAGAAGACCCTCGAACAACGGACACAGGGTATGGCCAATGCTTTCCAGCGCGACCAAGGGCCTGGTGGCCGTGGTGGCCGTGGTCCCCGAGGTGGTGGTCAAGGCCGTGGTGGTGCGAGAATACCTGGTGGTGGCCAGCGCCGACCCGGTGGACAGCAATTCGGTGGTGGTGCATTGGGTGGAGCGATCAAGGCATAAATAAAATTGTTTTATAATGGCATGTCTTTTCTTTTTCTTTTACTCATGGTCTAATGTTCTTATTGGAATATGACTCGTATGATCATTCCCCGCGTTCTTACCCTTACGGTTGTTTACTAGAGGAATTATGTCTCAATCTTCCTTTTTTTTCGCTTTTTTCTTTGTCGTAAGCTTCATGTGGATGGATGTGGAATGTCGTATTAAGAGGTGTAAGCAAGTTTGCCAGGTATTGCGTCTAAATATTATGACTGCTTGAGATAAATACATCTCCGTAGGCCTGAGCCATCTTCGCGTATATATTCAAACTTAGACCTGCGTGAAGGAAGAGCCATACCGCACTTCGATCACTTCGAAATACCCACAACAGGACTGGAAGCTACAGAGGCTGCGTTGATCCCGGAATCGAGCCAAAGCCCGGGTTGTGGGGTAGTAATCCGGTTTTTGAGGGTTTCTCGGGAGAGAGATGGTATGGTGTTGGCATCATGGGCCATGTGTACTCATTCCAAGATGAGTGGTTTGAGGCTGGTAGCAGCGGAGTCCGTCGTCAGGAGGGAAGATCCAAGAAACTTCCAAAGGCCTCAACCATCATCGCCGTCATTGAGGAGTTTCTGAGGCGACCAATACTCCTTTTCTGCGCATTGGAGATCCACCCAAACAAGACCATCTGCAAGAAGGTCGTCGAGGACCGTTTTTGCGCGAGCCTTTTCCCAATTTAGATTGATTTGTAACATTGATACGCTCACATAGCCCAGTACTTGGATGGCTTCGAGAACGGTGGATTGATCTGTATTCAGCTCTTTTGGGATGGAGCGAATATATTGTTTGTTGCCGACCAAAATGATAGAGAAACCTGAGCTAAGGGGTTCAAGAGACTTCACGGCTCGTAGTACATCGTCACTAAAAGTTGAGAGCTGCCGTTAGGCAATACATCCTTATAATCTGACGGGTTGGGTGGAGATGCGTACTCTGTTACTTCAAGTCCACTACCAATGGCCTTTCCCTTACCTACACGCTTCCGACACTCCTCGACGCCGAGTAAACCTCCATTCTCACTACGCGTTTCACGGCAGAGCTCGACAACTCGGACAGCGACCTCAAAGTAGAAGTCGTTCATGTCCCCACCCATAATCTGGGTCCAGAAGCTGGCTCCATCGCCGAGGCCTTTGCGTGCATTTTTACCTTTCACGTTGCTGGCCGCAAGAGGGTCGACGCCAATGACATTGCACATGCGCGCAAACTCCGCGCGGAAGGTCGGGTTCGATTTGATCGTTGAATTATGCTCCAACGCGAAGGCATGGAGTAAGTTCTGGAAGACAGAGAGCTGGGTCTGGAGCGAGGAGGTGTGCGTGGAGCGTAGGTTTGCGCCATGGTTAGCGTACGATTGTGAAGCTTGAGTGCGGTTTGCAAAGGCACCAAGCCCAACACCCCGACGAGAGGCCATGGCGAAGAGCAGTTATGGTCGAGAACCAGGTTGCGGGGCATGAGAGACAACGGCGTGATTATGGGGCAAGCAGATGAGGCTTATCGGTCGATATCAGCTGATAAGCATTGCCCTATACGATAAGGGCTGCTTGTTCCAAACTAGGAAGGAAATATTTTATTATCGGGCTAGCCGTATCTGGCTAGTGTACTATCGTCTACCCACACAACCTTTTCTCTTCAACTTTGAAATTTCTCTCTTGAATTCTTTCCAGTACGACAGCTTTCGACAACCGCCCAACTCGCGAACTCAACAGACCGTCGCAATGGCCTCAACTGCTGCGTATGTTACCTTTGAACACCCCCTTGTCGGCTGATTCGTCCTACGAGCCTGTGAGGTTCAGTTTATAGTCGTCCTTCTCGCTGGAGAGGCTCCGACCAGAAATGGTCGCGAGACACCAGCTCGATTCTTCCCGCCGCCTTTCTCACCATGCGTTCGCATCGACGGAAACGTTGGAGGCGGTACACTGGGCTCGAGAAAAGGCATGGGGTATTGAGGTTGAAAGCACAATGCCTTCTCCTTGAAAACGATTGTTGAGAGCTATCGTTGGCCCATCTCTACCCTTAGGGGGCTTGAGTGGATGCACGAACAGCGTCAACATTACCTTCCTGAGCGTTATGCTTGGGGTCTTGTCGGATGAGGCTTGCAATGTTCACGCTGGAACTGCGAACGTCGCGCTGAAAATGCACGATTAGTAGCAAACTCCGAGAAGGCGTGATACTTAGATCAACCTCACCGATTAAAATTATTCTGTCGGGTGTTATCTATTTCTTCTAGCCTTCAGCATGAGAATGTGGCGCTATAGCTGCAATTCTTACACTCGGCGAAATTGTTCAGTCTTTTGCGGACAGACTAAACTGACCTTAACAGCACCGTCCCCACCCAGGACCAGGTCCTCGTCCCCGAGACCCTCCTGAAGAAGCGCAAGAGCCAGGAGCAGGCTCGCGCCGCTACCCGCGAGGAGGCCCAGAAGAAGAAGGAGGTTAGTGAAAGTGTTTTTTTTTTTTTTTTTCTTTCTTTTTTCATACGGTGATGACACCAACCATCACGCGACTAGATTACCAGTCGATGCTGTCGCTTTTGTTAACCATCTTTCGGGGCTGAGATTATTGCTTCACGTTATTTATTATGTGGTTTTTTGTACTTGCATCACGCTAACTCAGAAACTTCAGGCCAACAAGCAAAAGCGCTCCGTCATCTTCAAGCGCGCTGAGTCCTACGTCAAGGAGTACCGCGATGCTGAGCGCGAGAAGATCCGTCTTGGCCGCGTCGCTCGCCAGGAGGGCAACTTCTACGTTGCTGACGAGCCTAAGCTTATCTTCGTTGTCCGTATCAAGGGGTAAGCTACTCTATTCAAGTTTCTCAACGGATTCATTTCTAACAAAATTCCAGTATCAACAAGATTCCTCCTCAGCCTCGCAAGATCCTTCAGCTCCTCCGTCTGCTCCAGATCAACAACGGCACTTTCGTCCGTCTCTCCAAGGCTACTCAGGAGATGCTTACCATCATCAACCCCTACGTTGCCTACGGTTACCCCAACCTCAAGTCCGTCCGTGAGCTCGTCTACAAGCGCGGTTACGGAAAGGTCGACAAGCAGCGCACTCCTCTCACCGACAACCAGATCATCGAGGAGCACCTCGGCAAGTACGGCATTGTCTGCATGGAGGATCTGATCCACGAGATCTACACCGTTGGCCCCAACTTCAAGCAGGCCAACAACTTCCTCTGGCCCTTCAAGCTCTCCAACCCCACTGGTGGCTTCCGCTCCCGCAAGTTCAAGCACTACATCCAGGGCGGTGACACTGGTAACCGTGAGGAGAACATCAACGCTCTCATCCGCCAGATGAACTAGATTTTTTCTGCGTGGGATTGGTGTTCGCGGGGTCTGGACTACCGGCTGGTTGTCGGTATAATGGTCTGAATTCCGAGTTGAAAAATACAAAAGCTTTCAGAAGTTTATGATTGTGCACGTTTATACCCTTGGGCTTAGTAACTGAATTGTAGTCATCTCTTGTTGACCCTGAATTCCCTTTACGAAGAATTGTAGTCGGAGCCCACAGAAAACTAAAGATAAAATGTAGCTGTATGCACCCATCAATCTATTAAGATTCACTTGTCGGGTGATTAAGTTTCCAGCTAGCTAAAGGCGAGGTTTAAGATCTGAGTAGGAGGATTTGAACCATCAAGAGATCCTCATGGTGATAAAAGACTCTACGTCTTCTACCAGCTACAGATACTGTTACCCAGTTACTGTCTACATTTCGTCCCAATCTGCTGCCTTGTCTATATCCAAAATGGAATTCCATTTCGGCATGCTTTCTCTCCTTGTTTTAGCCCCGCTTATCATCGCTACTCACACACATATATAAATTGAAACGTAACCACTTACGAGATTTCATGCAGAATCTGAGTATATACAGAAAAAAAAAATATCTATATTTTGATAACGTCCTGCACCTTTCTACCCTTGTCAACGATCAGTCTAAGCTGTTTACCTTCCCATCCGGATGGCGATGCGGATGCTGTGGTTGAATGAGGGACGGGCTTGAAGGCACCTTCGCGGAGAGTTTCGCTGTAGAGCTCGTAGGATGGGTAATCTAGTCAATCAGTACATTTGCTTCTTATAAGACGCAGTAGTAGCGTTGTGATAGATGGGCGATGGGGTGGACATACAGCCATCAACAAAGTTATTGACCTGCTCCTCGGTCATGCCGATACCCTTTGTAGCCCGAAGAGTTCGCTCTTGTTCTTGTCGCCACTCATAAACGTAGTGGTTATCCTTGGCGTCGCTATAGAGATATGGGTTAGCATCACTTAATACCAGTGCTTGCGTTGGAGGATCCAGGCACATACATATGTATCAGCGCATCCAGCTGGCTAGTAAGAAGAAAATGTATTAGTCCAAATCCAAAAAATAAATCATCCAACAGGGTCACAAACTTAGTCAAGCCATCATATCTCCTCAATAGATCATTAACCATCTTAACGTCCTCAAATCTCACATGGCCCAGGCGGCCCTTATAGTCAGATCCCTTGTCATCTTTCGTCCGGACCGCGGCTTCCCACTTGGCCCGGAGGACATCTTCGTTCCAAGCGCGGAACCCCACACTCCACCCTTCAAAGATAAGAACCTTGATCTGCTCCTGGCCCGACTCGTTAACCGTTTCCCATTGCGCCTGCGGGACCCGGTCGCCCTGCCCGCTGAACGCCGATTTATCGTACTGAGGGATCGCGGTGGGGCGGCCCGAGCGGAGAGATGCAAAGACGGACTCGGCGAGGGGAAGGTCGTGTGTACCTGGTTGGCCGCGGTGCTGGAGGAGTGGATTGGTCGGGTTGTTCTTTGCGAGTTGGACCTGGTCATCGTGGGTGAGGTAGAGGTCGTCGAGGGAGAGAGTGACGACGGGGAGAGAGTATGGCGGCGAGCGGAGGGTGGATTGCAGCGTGGACACCTAGAGCGGCACTGATTGCTTAGCTATCCTTATTCTTCTTCCTTCATTTGCCCGATCAATCAATGCCCGTTTTACGTACCAGCACTGTTTTCCCAGCGCCCTGGACACCGTTCAGCCCCAGGAAGAACGGCGGGGTCTTGGAGGGGTCGTCCCCGTACTGCGCCTGGTGGGCCTTGAGGCGCTCAAGCAGGAACGGAATGCAGTGCTCGGACTTGTCGTCGAAGATTTCAGGCATTTTGGATTTTTGTAAAAACGGTTCTAGAACGGCGAATTGCTCGCGAGATGCAGATCCAGCGATTCATATATCAGAGGGACTGTTGATCGGGGGATGTCCGACCGGACTTAATTCCTCCGGCTGGGGAACCGTTCGGCCTGTGTAGCTTCTCGTTGTGGAGAAGGTGGGCATGTAACGGCCGAGAGATCTTGATTACAGAGTAGAGAGGATCTTCTTAGTTTGTAGACTTTGCAAACTTTAGGTAACGTGCAGATATAGTTTATGGTAGATTGATAAATGTGGACTATATACCATTGCTGCAGGGCTTAGCTTAGGGCTGGGTGGCTATTCTTAATACTTCACAGGGCTTGGAAGTTGCCACACCTTAGGTAGAACTCTGGTACTAGAAGGTGCAGTGTAACAGACTATATCCCTGCGGCGTATGCTTAATGGTACAGGTGCACAGTACATCCATGTTTCGGCGGACCCAACCACCGGCCAACTGGAAGGGCGATAGCTTTTCACGGCAGGGATCAAAAATGGGATAGAGGAATGAGAACCGCAAAAAGCTGCTCAACGGGGTCTATAAACGCAGTCTGTAGAACATAAGAGAATGAAGTATTAAATGGGTCAGCTTGGGATCGAACGATGGGCCATAGACTTCTCCAGGTATCGGAGACGTCTGAGTACTATGTGATAAATTGAATCATGTGATTAAGACAGCGTTTTCCCACTGAGCTATTTCATTTGAAAGGTAGCCCGGCAGAATCGGGATCACCGCCCCCGGAGAGATCTAGCCCCACATCATACATCATTTGTGATTTGTGGACTCGTGAGAGAAGACCTCGGGCTTCGAATCACATGAGAGCGGCCAACCGTTTGTGGAAAACAGCATAGCAACGGGAGGGAAGCAAAGAGCCGGTGGACCCGAGAGAGAGAAGAGACCCCGAAGAGTAGTGAAGAGTGAAGGACTGAGTGACGGCAAAGGGATAAAGAACTGCAGGGGCTGGCGATGTAATCGGCATGTGAAGCCGTTCCATCTGCCATGAAGTGCATGACCCGTCGGCGCTTGTGGGTGCAGAAGCACCGAGCTTGGGGTCAGCAGAGATACCTCGGCCCAGACGTGCCAGCTTGCCGAGCACTGCGACCGTCGTCACTCTTCTCCCCAGATTATTATTATTCACCCTCATCCATGATTCTTGAACCCGCTTCTCCCCAGAATACTGCTTGTTCTCTCCTTCTTTCTCCCCATCCTTAAATAATTCATATCCCCTGTTTGACCCCCTCCCTCCGTCCTATATCCTCCCCCGTTACTCTCCTGTTTCCCCTCATTTTTTTGAATTTGGTTTATCAATATGTCTGAGCTGCGCTTTGACAACCAGACCGTTGTCGTCACGGGTGCTGGTGGTGGTTTGGGTAAGGCATATGCTCTGTTCTTTGCCTCAAGAGGAGCAAACGTTGTGGTCAACGACCTCGGTGGTTCTCACAAGGGCGAGGGTCAGTCAAGCAAGGTGAGCGCCGTTGATCATGATCACAATCACATGTTATTTACCGTCAGTTCTAACTGAGTTTTTGCTTTCTATAGGCTGCCGATGTGGTTGTTGAAGAGATCAAAGCTGCCGGCGGCAAGGCCGTGGCCAACTACGACAGCGTCGAGAACGGCGAAGCTATCATTGACACAGCCATTAAGAACTTTGGCCGAGTAGATGTTCTCCTCAACAACGCCGGTATCCTCCGGGATGTCAGCTTCAAGAACATGAAGGACCAGGACTGGGATCTCATCAACAGAGTCCACACATATGGTGCATACAAGGTAGGGGTTCCGGCTATTCCGTTTCTACGCGACGGAGACTGATTGTCTATAGTGCGCACGAGCTGCTTGGCCTCACTTCCGGAAACAAAAGTATGGCCGTGTCATCAACACGGCATCTGCCGCCGGTCTCTTCGGTAACTTCGGACAGGCCAACTACTCTGGTATGTTACGCAATGATAGAATTGAGCTGGACATCGGCTAACCGTTCTAGCTGCCAAACTCGGTCAGGTCGGATTCACCGAGACCCTTGCAAAGGAGGGTGCCAAGTACAACATCATCGCCAACGTCATCGCCCCCGTTGGTAAGTCGCGCGAAAACTGTAGTTAACGGATGTGTAACTGACCCCAACAGCTGCTAGCCGTATGACTGCTACCGTGATGCCCCCAGAGGTTCTGGACCTCCTCAAGCCCGAATGGGTTGTTCCCGTCGTCGCTACTCTGGTCCACTCATCTAACACAACGGAGTCCGGCTCGATTTTCGAGATCGGTGGTGGCCACGTGGCTAAGATTCGCTGGGAACGTGCCAAGGGTGCTCTACTGAAGACTGATGCATCCCTCACCCCCGGTGCCATCGCCAGAAGGTGGAACGACGTCAACGACTACTCCAAGCCCGATTATCCCACGGGGCCCGCCAACTTCATGGAACTCTTGGAAGACGGCCTCAAGCTGCCTTCCGCTCCTTCTGGGGCTGAGCCCGACTTCAAGGGCAAGGTTGCCCTTGTCACTGGTGGTGGTAACGGGTATGTTTCCAAACTATAGGCCTAAAGACATGCCCATGCTAACCGCATCTAGTCTTGGCCGTGCTTACTGCCTTCAGTTCGCCAAACTCGGCGCCAAGGTTGTGGTTAACGACCTGGTTGACCCTGAGCCTGTTGTTCAAGAGATCAAGAAGCTCGGCGGAGAGGCCGTGGGCAACAAGGCCTCTTGCGAAGATGGCCCGGCTGTCGTCAAGACCGCCATCGACACTTACGGTCGTATCGACATTCTGGTCAACAACGCTGGTATTCTGCGCGACAAGGCTTTCGCTAACATGACTGATGATCTGTGGAACCCTGTTATTAACATTCACTTGCGCGGAACCTACAAGGTCACCCAGGCTGCCTGGCCTCACATGCTGAAGAACAAGTATGGTCGCATTGTCAACACTGCAAGCACCAGTGGAATTTACGGCAACTTTGGACAGGCCAACTATGCTGCCGCGGTATGTTAAGCGTCCCTGTCGGTCCACTGGTGGACGAACTAACGGTTAATAGAAACTCGGTATCCTCGGATTCTCCCGAGCTCTTGCCTTGGAGGGAGCCAAGTACAACATCAAGGTTAACACCATTGCTCCCAACGCCGGTACCAACATGACTCGATCGATCATGCCCGAGGAGATGGTCCAGGCCTTCAAGCCCGACTACGTTGCACCTTTGGTGGTTCTTCTCTGCTCCGACGTTTGCCCTGAGCCCTACTCCACCAAGGGCCTGTTCGAGTGTGGCAGTGGTTGGTTCGGCAGCACTCGCTGGCAGCGCAGCGGTGGCCACGGCTTCCCTGTTGACGTCAAGTTGACTCCTGAGGCCGTTGCCAAGGAGCTTGCGAAGATCACCAACTTCGATGACGGCCGTGCAGACCACCCCGAGAATATCCAGGCTGCCAACGAGAAGGTGATGGAAAACTTCAGCAACCGTAGCGGCGGTGACGGTGGTAACGACATTCTGACCGCCATCGAAGAGGCGAAGAAGGCTACTACTGACGGAACCGCTTTCGACTACACTGAGCGCGATGTTATTCTCTACAACTTGAGCTTGGGCGCCAAGCGCACCGACCTTCCCCTCGTCTACGAGAACAACGACCACTTCCAGGCCCTCCCCTCATTCGGTGTTATTCCTTGGTTCAACACCACCACCCCCTGGGACATGGGCGACATCGTCAAGGACTTCTCCCCCATGATGCTTCTCCACGGTGAGCAATACATGGAGATCCGCAAGTTCCCCATCCCCACCGATGCCCGCACCAAGACCTACCCCAAGCTCATCGACGTTGTCGACAAGGGCGCCGCTGCTCTCGTCGTTGCCGGTTACACAACCAAGGACGCCTCCACAGGCGAGGACCTCTTCTACAACGAGTCCACCGTCTTCATCCGTGGCAGCGGTGGCTTCGGTGGCTCGCCCAAGCCCACTGCCGCCCGCCCCAAGGGTGCCGTCGCCGCATACAAGCCTCCTCAGCGCAAGGCCGACGCCGTCGTCGAGGAGAAGACCTCCGAGGACCAGGCTGCCCTCTACCGTCTTAACGGCGACCGCAACCCTCTTCACATCGACCCCGAGTTCAGCAAGGTCGGTGGCTTCAAGACCCCCATCCTCCACGGTCTCTGCTCGCTCGGTGTCTCGGGTAAGCACGTCTTCTCTAAATTCGGCCCCATCAAGAATCTCAAGGTCCGCTTCGCTGGTGTCGTTCTGCCCGGCCAGACCCTCAGGACGGAAATGTGGAAGGAGGGCAACACCGTTCTCTTCCAGACCACCGTTGTCGATACTGGCAAGCCTGCTATCACGGGTGCCGGTGCAGAGCTGCTTGATGGTGCTAAGGCTAAATTGTAAACTAAACTACGGATGTGAATTGTGATGAGATGCCACTATGACTATGGCTGGAAATTTTTTTTGGTTTGGTTCAGACTGTGTATATAAATAGTTCTGTTTGATAGCAATTTCCTTTCAGTTCTACTTTTTTGTGTCTTGTAGATGTGTATCATCCTAAATCTGGTACTTAAGCTGAGGTAGCTTACCGTATTATTTATACTCATGCTTTTCTGTGGTCGTTCTCCAGACCAGCAACAAAGGCTGAACACAGCTCTATGAAACAGCACAACAACCACCCAAAATGCCAGAACGTGCTGAACAACTTTTTCACCAGGGCATAATTCTCTCCCAGCAAAACCACCCATCTATGCGAGCTAACTAACTTATGATTGACGCTGGTCCTGTTCCTGCCTCTCAACCTCCTCCCCGCCCTTCCCTTTCTCTTTAATCTTCTTCTCCATAACCCTCCTCTTCCCCTCCTCTTTCAACTTCTCATCATCATCCCTCTTCAGCCCAACCTGTGGCATGAGCCCAAACGCGAGCACAAATGCCGCTGCTGACAGAGATGCCCCGATCACGAAAATAATCATGAAGCCACGCTTGTATGCGGGGATGAGAAGGTCCCGAGCACGTTGAGCTTCGGAGTCTGGGAGAGTAGAGAGGAAGCTTTGTGGGCTAGAGAGGAACGAGCGTTTGTCTTCGGCGCTTAGGTGCAGGGGAGCCATTGAAGATGTTATCAGGTTGTTTCTGGTTAGTGTTAGTTGGGCTTTGATGACTGGCCTAAACTAGCGAGGAAGGGGAGGGGCGTACATGATTGTTTGAGCGATTGCGAGACCTAGCGTACCACCTAGGTTTCGAACGAAGCTTGATGGGGGAAGGGAGGTTAGCTAGCTAGTCTTGTTAAGATCTGGATGTGTGTAGAGACATACTTTCGGAAGGAGGTTACGACCGCCATGTCTCGTCGCTCGACACCGGCCTGGATGGCAATAAGGGCACTATGTACTGTCAGTAATGGCTAATGTGGATGATGATTTGAACTGACGGTTGTAGTGTGTTTCCGACGCCCACACCAGTTAGGAGCCCGTATCCGATCTGTTTTCCAAGACCGGAGGACTCGTCGAGAGTCGAGAAGAGACCTAGCCCGACCGCCCATATCATCCATCCGAAAAGGATGCATTCCCTGTAGCGACCTACCCAGTGTACGATGAGCCCGGATACGGTGCTACTGACGGCTGTGTTTCGTTAGCATCTTCGCCGTTATGGAGGCGGGGGGGGAGCAAGCGCCGACGTACTCTGCATCAAGGTGATGGGCAGGAGCATTGCTCCAGATTTCACGGTGGAGTAATTAAACACAAGCTGGTAGAAGGTCGGAATGTAGTAGACCTGTACAAGAAAGTTCCACCCATTGATGAACATGGTGAGACAAGCTCCGTTGACGATACGTGACTTGAATATGTGCATCGGCACCAAAGGGTACCGGGCGCCCTTCCACTGCCATAACACGAAGCCTACACAGACAGCAAATCCTACAACGATGGTGGCGATGACATGGGCTGAGTCCCAGGGATATTCACCACCACCCCACGTAAGCCCCAGAAGAAGCACTGCGGTACCCGCAAGAGCTAGAGCCGCCCCCACGAAGTCGATAGCTTTGAGCTTAAGCTTCCAGTCCCCTGTAACTTTCCGCAATGGCATGAAGAAGAGAACACAGAGCGTGCAGATTGCAGTAAGTGGAAGATTAAGCCGGAAGATCCATCTCCAAGAGTCCTCGGATATAGCGGACAGGGCACCACCGATAACTGGACCGATTCCGTTAGCCAGTGCTACCACTGCACCTAAAATTCCCTGGTATTTCCCTCGCTCTCTAAGTGGTACAACGTCGCTGACTATCATCTGAGCCACCGTCATTAGCCCGCCGCCGCCGACACCAGTGAAGGCGCGGAAGACGATCAGCTGCGTGGCAGTCTGTGCGAGAGAAGCTGCCAGAGAGCCGAAAAAGAAGATCCCCAGGCCTACGAACAGCACAAATTTGCGGGACCAGATGTCCGAAAGACGACCGTATATGAGCTGGAAGCATGTTGAAGTGCTGGACGAATAATAAGCGAACCGAATGCATGCATGGATATATGTGGAGAGGCAGCTTACACAAAGTAGCCCCCGGATATCCAAGCTGATTTATCGCTGGCGTTCAGCGCGTTTCCAATAATTGACAAGCTGGCCGCCAGGGTAGTCTGGTCCATCAAAGCTATGAGGTCGACGGTCGAGCAGGCCAAAAATATCTGTAGCCGCGTTAGCCATGAGGATCCTCCAAGCGGTGGGGTCGGCGCATTACGGTGATAATGGTGCTTCTAGGTACGTAATTTGTCTGTTCATTGAAGACATGCTGCGCCTTAGGGGAGGCTGACTCCGAGCCCGAACTGGCCGAGCCGGGCGGGCTGGAGGGTTGAGGTTCCTGGAGGACAGCAGCACCCGACATCTTTCCTCTCGCTGGACATGCTGGCGAGCAAGCGAAAGGGGAATTGGCCGGGGGTTATATGGGTGTTAAGCACTGGGTCCCTCCTATTCCCTTCTCGGGCTGAGTGACACGGCACGAGCGAATCCGCCGGCGAACGACGAGCCCACCGCATTGAAGAATAGGGTGGAACAATTAGCTAATTGATGGGTCAGAAGTATATCCAGAAATCCGGGCCTGCCATTGTCTCGTGTCTGCAGGGCAGGATCACTGGGCTTTGAATTGCCGGGAAGATCAGGGAAGGGAAAGAGAGAGAGAGAGAAAGATCGCCGCAAATGTGCTCAAAACACCTCAAAGGTCCTCGCCGGCACGTGCCAAGCGTCTATCATATCGTCAGCCTGAGTACCTGCGGCGTCAACCCCCTGCCCGTTTCTGCGTCTCAAGGGACCTTGCGCTCTGTCGAATCTGCAGATCGTCTCGACCAGACTGATTCATTTGTCCATCCTGTTTTCAGCCCACAACACCCTGCGGGCAAACTTTCGTGATCTTCCAGCCCAGAGGCCTTGTTGGCTGTCTCGACCTTAAGCCCACTCGCCAATCAAGAAAATGGCCCGAATTCCCTGTAGGGCCTTGAGATTGATGCCTCTACCATTGGTTCTAGACACGAGCACCTCATGAAGCAAAGTGAATCGACAGCCTGCTTGGTGGGTCCCGACTCTCTGGCATCGGGTCTGCGCGCGGAAATGAGGAAAAGAGCAGCAGGGGACCAAGGCTGAAGAGGGGTGGAGGGATGCGCGTGGGGGGAAGCCATCTGTTGCACTCTGTGCGAGCATATTTGCTATATTATGGCGTTTCCCTCGTGGAACGTCCCCCTCACTTCCTCTCTCATCAACTGCAGAAGCCCGGTGCAGATACCCGAGTGGAACTTGCTCCTACTTGCATTGTATGCACCATGGTGAACTCTAATGAGCTCAATGTCTACTTCGGGCAGGATTCTCTCAAGAAGTACTTTGACCCGGATTCGCAGCCTCCATTGCCCTTGGTTGAGCTCCCAGAGTACCTCAACCCCTACCACCAGGATGGCGTGCGGATCTATGCAAAGATGATGACTATGCATCCTGCAAACAATGTTAAAGCGATGCCAGGTACGAAACTCTTATGATTTGATCATTGGTACCCTTAACTGACCAATTAGCAATGAATATGCTGCAGTCGGACGTGGCCCCCGGAAAGACAAACACAATCATCGAGTACAGCTCTGGGTCTACCGTCATTTCTATGTCGATGATTGCGCGGGTTATGCACGGCGTGCAGGACACCCGAGCCTATCTCAGCAACAAAACAAGCGAGGCAAAGCTCAGACTGATGCAGTTCTTCGGACTCAACGTCAGCCTGTTTGGTGGACCGTCCCAGCCGGAGCCCTATGATGAGCGAGGTGGTATCCAGAGTGCCCGCAGGATGGCAACAGAATCAGACGCAATCCTCAACCCGAATCAGTACGAAAATGACAAGAACTGGCAGTCACATATCCGCTGGACCGGACCGCAGATCTTCAAACAGCTTCCCGAGATCAACGTGCTCTGCGCGGGGATGGGAACCTCAGGAACGATGACCGGCCTGGGCACTTACTTTAAGCAAGCCAAGCCATCTGTTGTCCGCCTTGGGGTATGTACGGCACCCGGAGACCGAGTTCCTGGGCCAAGATCATTTGCATTGATGAGGCCCGTGGAGTTCCCGTGGAAGGAGGCAGTTGATACTATTGAAGAAGTCAACTCTTACGACTCCTTCTCCCTCTCTCTAGAGCTGTGTCGGGAAGGTATCGTCTGCGGACCGTCATCGGGGTTCAACTTGCAGGGCCTCTTTCAGATGATTGAGAAGCGCAAGAAGGCTGGTACGCTGTCCGAACTGGCTGGACCCGACGGCTCAATCCACTGCGTGTTCCTATGCTGCGACCTGCCGTATCAGTATATCGGTGAATACTTCCAGCGGCTAGGAGAAGACAAGTTCCACCCCATCCAGAACGAGGTTTGTTGTTTCCTGCCTGTTTTCCACGCTCTCAGATACTCATGCCTTACAGAACCTAACCAAGGTCGACCTATACCGCTACGACGAAAGCTGGGAGCGAAGCCCAGTAGTCCTATTCACTCACTTCTACGAGTCCCCTAAAACCTGCTCCCAAGATCTCCTTGCCACGTTGACCCTCCGCCCACAATGCTGCGTCGTGGACCTCAGAACCTCAACCGACTTCAACTCATGGCACCTCCCGGGGTCAGTCAACATCCCTCTGAAAAGCCTCGACTCGCACACCCCGAAGCCTTTTTTCAACCCTAGCATCCTAGAGGCGCAGTGGCTAGAGCTAGAGGCCCTCCTAAAACAACAGAGCGTCCTAACCCAGCTCCAAGATCAACATGTCCTTGTGATTTGTTATAACGGGGACACAGCGCGGGTAGCCACCAGTGTGCTCCGAGCGCAGAAGATCGAGGCTGACAGTCTCCGTGGAGGGTACCAGGCGCTGAAGGACCAGGGGCTATGGGGTGATGGTGGAGCCGAGTCGGTTGGGAATAAGTCATATACGCAGCCCTCAGTGTCTGTAACCCCAATCCCGCTGGAGAGCAATTGAATATGACTGTATGAGCATGCAAATGGTATAATGAAAAAAAAGATTGATTTGTTTTCGGATGTTCGTTTGATTAATTGGCCTAGATGGACGTGTGGCCGTGTCCGAAAGCGGAAGTCCCCGTCAGTCGGCGGGCTCGACTGGAGCGAAGGATCATCGTTGTTTCTTGGGTATCTTGATTAGTTATTTCCCCTCATGAGTTTTGAATAGACTGATAATGATGGTTTCATTTAAACGAGTCCAGTGTCATGCGTGGTCAGCCCTGCTGGCGCACGTCCACCTCTAGAAAAGTCAGTATGGATACCTGCAACAGCAAAAAGAGAATAAGCGAATGAAACCCGCGGAAATGTTAATATGACAGCTGTTAAACCCAAGGAAAAGGCAAGAAAAAGCAAGAGAGAAAAAGAAATAAAGCCCAATGCAAGCAGCCAGGAGACAAATCACGCTAACAGGAAATGTGCTCAATTGCTCGCAAACCAGCGCCGGCCGGCCAATCACAAGCCGGCGCACCCAAAGTATGGACCACAGCAACGCCCTCAACACACTCTGACTCTCCCCAGTGAAAGGAATGTGGTTGATTACGTTTAGTCGCCCGCCTATAAGTCAGAGGCTTGTGCTCTCTGCTGGCTCATGTCATGTGTAACATCTGTGTCAATCTGCCCACCCAGTTGCTCAGAGTCCTCTCAAGTTGCTGCTAGGCTCGGCTGTCTAACACTGGAAGCGGAGCCAGACGGCCAGACAGACAGGCCAACATGATGGACATGGACATGGAAATGGACCAGCCCGCGGGCGTGCCATGGCTTGATAGCCCGGTGATGCTACACTCTTCGCGCGCAGACACGTGCAAGTTGACGCCGGAGCAATGCGTTTATCGGTCTGGGTACTGGAGATACTGGTACGTTGCTGATCAGTTCCCTTCCTATATGCGTGTGCCTGGACTGTGGAGGATCCGGAGAATTATCTGCTTCGATAGACATGCCGATCGACAAGGCTAACGATGGTGTCATTTCTGTAGGTATCAGGCAGATCTTGTTTATGCTCTGAATACGGTCTACTTTCTCTGTGCCACGGTGGGCGTGTTCGCCATTCTGCATTTTGCGGGGCGATATGCGCCTGCCCGTGTGAGAGAGAACTCGCTGTGGAAGAAGGGTACTGCTGCTGCGCGGTTCCTTGCGTATAGGGGAGTGAGGATCCCCGTGCTGGGGTACTGGGCTGCTTCACTGGGTGTTGCGGTTTTGATATTAATTGGGACGGTGTTTTTTCTAGGTATGTTCAATCTATATTTCGATATCCACCCTCCAAATAGTATTGACCAGCCGTTCAGCTATGACTCTCGGCCCTAAACCGTACTACTGGCCTAATTCGGACACGGTCTCGTATGGAGGCAGCCCGCCGATTGCGACTAGGACGGGGTGGATGGCGGTGGCTCTGCTGCCTTTTGTTTTGTGTGTGAAGCCGTGATGTATACAGGTTAACAGTCTTGCTTACTCTGTATAGAGTCCTCGGTACCAAAGCCAACCTCATCTCAGCATTGACCGGCGTCCCACACGAAAAGCTGCAGGTCTTCCACCACTGGACCAGCTACGCCATGTTCGTCCTGGCCTTGATCCACACCTTTCCCTTCATCGTCTACAATATCCAACAAGGCGAGATGGTGTCCGAGTGGAACTCGAGTGTGGTATACTGGACAGGTGTTGCAGCGCTCATCCCCCAGGCATACTTGACCTTCATGTCGTTGCCTTGGATTCGGTTCGTGGCCCTATTTCAATGATCAAGTTTAGAGATCTAGATCTAACAGCTCCAGAAATCGCTACTACGAATTCTTCAAAGCAACCCACTTCCTTATTGCCCTACTCTTCATCTTATTCTTCTTCTTCCACTGTGACTTCAGACTAACCTCCTGGTAAGTCTCTCCTCCCGCCACCATCCCCTCCAACTACCACTAACAAACATCTTATAGGGACTACTTTATCGCCGGTGGCTCCCTCTACGTGTTCTCCCTCCTCACCTCCCTTATCCGCACACACCTAATCAACGGCCGCCACACCGCAACCCTGAGCCTCCTCCCCTGCGGCCTCCTCCAAATCAAAATCCCCACCATCATAAACTGGACACCAGGGCAACATGTCTTCATCCGCTTCTCATCTCCTAGAACCGGAATCGCTCTGCACAGCCTCACCTCCCACCCGTTTACAATCTGCTCGACGTCCCATGACGTCCAAGCCGCAAACAAGGCTAACGAGATGATCTTCTACGTTAAGCCCAAGCGCGGGATAACGGGGCGATTAGCGAATATTGCCTCCAAGTCGCCGGGCTCTGGTCATGGTGTATTGGTTGAAGGTCCGTATGGAGGCATCGAACCGAGTAACATCGCTAGGTCTGAATCGGCAGTTATCATCTCAGGTGGTTCCGGCGGTGGATTCTCGCTGGCCGTTTTCGAGGCTGCATTGCAGATGAATAAAACGAACTGCTGTGATCCAAACCAGAACATCGATGCTGCTGAGAAGCGAAAGACAATTAGGGTTGTGTTCGCGACACAGTCGGAGGATGTCGCGCGGTGGTACCGCGAGCAAATTGAGTCGTTGCTGGCGCTTCACGGCGTGGGCACTGAAGGTATCGACGTCTCTATCCATGTTACTGGCTCGTCATATTCCAGCCCGAATACCAACCACCACCTCGACATTGAGAGAAAGGAACAACAACCCGCAGTGAAGGAAGCAAGGACAGAAGAATCAATCGACCCGCTCTCCTCGTCGTCCGAGGCGCTTTCGGAGACGCACAACGCTGACGAGAACGCAAACACCAGCGCTAGTGTATTCGCCAAAGGACGGCCGGATCTTCCTCGGCTTGTTGCCAGTTCTGCAGAGTCTGGTGCCGGGAAACGTGTTGCGGTATTCGTCTGCGGCCCTGCATCTATGCTAAATGATGTGAGGAATGCGGCTGCGCGTGAGCAAGAGAGGATTTTACGGGGTGGTTCTGGGGGAGAGCTTTATTTGCATTCGGAGAGTTTTTCGTAAGTGTACCTTTCCTTACCCTTACCTGCGATTTCGTATGAATTTTGGCTAACCGAGTGGCCTTTAGATGGTGAGATCGGGTTGTAGGATCAATCATTTTGTATATTGAAGCGGAGAGGCATTGGGACTGAGAGTTGGTGTTATATGATACAGATTTCAGAGATACCTTATTTGATTTACTCTACTCCAATGAACTGTTAAAAACTTCTACTATCTGATACAACTTATCTATCATCGATCACATCCCCCAATATTCGAAAAAACAAAAAACATCTCACTCACCCTGCAGTGAAATCTACCAGTTACAAGTCTTCAATCCCATTCTAAATCTATCCAATTCTGCATTCCAACCCGGGCCCGCCAGATTAAATGCCTGAAGATAGTCGCGTCCCTGGTTCACTCTCGCTCCCCCAGCCTGACTGGTGCTGGTTGTTTCCCATCTTGCAACGCCCAAGTTCAGCTCCTGGAATCGACTTTCCGAACCGTCGTGCACGTTGAGAGATACACCCCCATCTGATTCATCCTCCGAGGTAGACTCGTGGTTTTCGTCCTGTTCCGGGATGGGCGTGAGCTTCCGAGGGATGTTGACTTTGGGCGGCGGTTTGACAGCATTTTTGTTTTTGGGGATAACCCTGTTTGGTGTCTTGACTGCGGATTTCCCTCTGGATCCGCCTCTGAATTTGGCTTTAGAAGAAGCTGGGATAGGAGGTTTGGCTGTGGGATGGGCAGGAGTCTTGACGGAAGCATGAGGCTTGACCTCATCTGCACCGTCAGCGACGCCAAGTTTGAGCTCGGAGGAATTCTCGGCGATAGGCAGCTCAGGTTGAGCATTCACTGTCACGCCAGCCTCTTCAGCAGTGAATCCAGAGGAGACTGTAGTAGGAGGCTCGGTCCCGATTTGAGCAGGAGTCTTGTTGGTAGAAGCTTCAGCATCCCCCGCTGTGTCTACTTCGACATCAGAGTAGACTTTGGGAGTAGATTTGACAGGATGTTCTGCCTTAGCGAGAACCCGAGTCTCTGTTTCAGTATACAGCCCAGGCCCAGGAGTAGGGTTGACAGTTGTTTCCTTGTCGACACCAGCTCCCTCAATACTGACGCCGATGTCGATATCAGAGTTGGCTTCAGCTTCAACTCTGATCTCGGCATTGGAAGTAGCTGTAGTAGAAGGTTCAACCTCAGCTCGACCAAGAGCTTCGTCACTGGCTGGAGTATCAGTAGTAACTTCATCCTTAGACTCAACGCCAACTTGCAAGTCTACCCCGGCATCAGGCTGCGAAGACTTAGGGCAGTCTGTGACACGAAAGCGAGGAAGACCCCGAAATCCAAAGCGCGAGCCGTGGTCTCGGAGCCCATCAAGCTTCGTTCTGGCCAGATTCAACACCGGCTCGACCTCAGCATTGAATATGGGAGAAGCGTTGCCTGGGGAATCAAGTTCGGGTTTAGATGAGGCTTTAGCATTGCCGACAGCTTCAGGTTTAACATCCAGTCCCGAAGTCTCTTCATTTAGGGCTTTAACATCACGCTCAGCTGTACCACTATCGACGCAAAAGCCATAGTCCGGAATACTGTTGAGCTTGGCTTTGGCAACCCTAAGCGCAGAGTCGATCTCAGCATCAACATTCTCAAGAGCAGTGCTGAGAGATTCATGTGCAGTTTCAACTAAGCATGGCCCTTCGCCATTGTCAAGGGCCTCAGCCTCAACAGGAATCCTTGTTTTGATATAGAACTCGTGGTCGATAACGATTGTCGTTTCCGAGTCAGTATCAGCATCAGCATCAGCATCGCCATCAGCATCATCATAAACAGGTTCGGCCTCGACAGAAGATATATCGTTAACCGTGGATTTACCGGCGGCCTTCGCACTGGCCTTCGCAACAGTTTTGGCGGAAGGCTGGGTGGCAGGTCTAGTAGATGGCCCCTTCATAGGTTTCACGCAGCACGGGCACACAGGAAGCCCCGTGGGCCCAAAGAACCCACGGGTTGGTTTATCCTTAGCCTTTTCAGCAGAAGGGTTAGTAGACCTTGCAGATTCAGTGGTCGACGCTGTTGTAAGTGAAGCATAGATGGACGGGTCTTGCGAAACCATGGGCCCAGATGCTGTCGTCTCAACGGGTCCGCATGTAGATTTGTACCACTCCTCAGCTTGCTCGCCGGTCATTGACAAGGAACCCGCTGTTTTCGTTTCGGTCATTTCAGTTGGTATTGGAGTCTTGGAAGTGGACGAGGGCTGCGCGTCGGCCTGATCGACAATATTGAACTTCTGGATATCTTCAATAGCAACATCCATAGGTCCCAAAACCCGCACATGGGGCCAGAAGCGGAGGATTTCCAAGCCAGAGAGCTCTCTTCTCTTTTCAACATTCTTCATGGATGGAATGAAGAGGTCTCTGTAGATCTCGTTAAGCTCCTCAGTCCAGAGCCCTTTCTTAGAGACAAACCGGTCGAACAAACGCATCCATTTCTTGCCTTCCTCCCAAGACCGGACCCGGTTCCCGTCTGCCATTATCCACTCGTCTAATCTGAATCCGCGTCGTTTGTAGGGGTTCCCCCAGGCCTGATAGAGACGCCACCCTTCACGGGCAACGCCAATGACGAAGCAGTGCTCGAAGGTTGGGTAGTCCTCTGTTCGGAGTCTCATCTTTGCAATCTGGACGAGCTCGACATCGACGAGGTGCACGGGCAGTATGGTTGTCTTGCCAATTTTACCGTCGATTGCGGCCTTTTTGGCTTGGTTGAAGAGGGCACTGAGGTTGGCAGAGGGCTGGTGTTTTATATCGTTCATTGTGAGGAAGATCCCAGGGGTTGGGGCGAGGAATCTAGTGGCGTCTATTAAGGACTGGGAATTACCTTTGCAGGCGATCAGGATGATGAGGTCTGTGTATACCCTGGCGGCATCGAGGACGTGGGTGGGCGAGAAGGTATTAAGCCATCTACTCAGATCGATCTTGACCTCATCTGGTGGCACCCAGGGATCCCCGTTGATGTCCGTTTCCCCCTTCACGGCGGCGTCGAACAAGGCGTTGAATACGAGGAAGACCTGGTTGGGACCTTTCTCGAAGCACCGGCTGATTCCGGCGTTTAAGACCTCGAGGGTTGTGCTTCTTATGTTCTGGGACTCTCGGGCTGCGAGGACTGCATCGTCGGGTTCAGGATAGTGAGTCTTGGTGAGCTTCGACATCCTGGCCCATAGCTGATCCGGACCATTGGGGAATCTGACGGGGTGAGGATCCAGTTCGAGCAAGGGTGCAAAGATGTTGGGGAAGAATGGACTAGTGACGATGCTGGGGGGCAGATGCCTGACGACAGCAGTTAGTTGTATGCATGTAGGATAACTCAGAAGAACAGACTTCTTTAGAGGCCTTGTGGGCAGATTGCTTTTTGCTGGCACCTTGTTGTACCTGTTTCGCTTGCCGTACATCATCTTGCCAGGCAGAGAAAAGAAGCTGGTGAATAAGGATAATATCAACGCTAAGTGGAAGCTGCAGGAGTATAAACTGTTATAGCCATCAGTGAGAGCCAAAAGGAGAGAGAGGAAAGGAAAGTTAATAGACGAGGGATATAACAAGCCTGATAACAGGGCCAAGAACACTTCATCATTCTCTTCACACAGTAGCAGCCTTCTGTATAGGAATGGTTTAGCGGCAAGCAGACTACAGCGCTCATTGGCTCTATTTCGATAGCAGTGAGCATAAAGAGAATCAAAAACGTAATATAATAAGGAGCTCCAGTGCACAGTTGTGAACATTCACTACTGCTGGAGAGATGCTCTTCCGGCTGTGAATTGTGAACATAAACAGGCAGCTACCTGACTGTGCAGCAGCCTATTATGACAGGCAAGACAGGTAAAGTAACACAAGCCCATTGGAAATAAAATTTAGTGTGTGCAGCCTGTCTTGTCGAAGAGAAGCTTGTTTTGACGTGCATCAAGGCTGTTCTTAGGGCTTGCATTCGAAGGCTTAGGGCTACCATTAGACGCAGTCTGACCCAATGATCAACCACCAGAAGAGCGTATGTTAAACTTGATATAACTCATACTTTAAAACAGTTGATCAGGTACTTGTACAAATCCATAAACATATCCAAACGCCGCATATCAAGCCATCAGTGCGAGGTAGAAACAACACTACTATAATACTCCCTCCCAGCCTTCTCTCCATCCAGCCCCTCCACCAACCCAAACATAAACCCGCCAACATCCTCCCTACAAATCGTATACCCAACAAACGGACAAGAGATCCCAACAGCTGTATTCTGTCCCTCCCCCTGGCCCTTCAACACGCGCACTTTCTCCCTCTGACTGACACCACTCGTCAAAAAGCTTGGCCGAATTACCACATGCTCCGAAATGACCTTCTCAGCATCGGATTTGCCAACTTCCTCAAAGATAAGCTCCTCCATGACTCTCTTGTCCGCGTGCGGGACCTTCAACATCCAGTTATACAGCGGCACCATGGCGAGCGGGATATCGCGTTCCTTCGTTAAGCCTGTGGAGGAGATAGCCACGAGAACGGGTTTGTGCTTCTGTTTGCTATTGTGGCTGCGCTCGCGCAGAACCTGGAGGATATTGCGGATAGTATCCTGGCAAATGGTCTTGCCGACGAACTTGGGCGAAAGAGGCTGAGAGAAGTCTGGGGCGCCGCCGACGCCGGAGATTATCATTGAGGCTGGGGGCAGGTTTGCTGGGAAGAGGACTTGGGAGATGGCGTTGAGGTCGGTTGCGGAGCCTTCGATTAGGGTTAGCTGTGTCGAGAGCGTTGTCGGTGGGATCCCGCGCGCGGTGAGGAGGTCGGTGAGTTTCTTGGGGGTGCGAGCCACTATATAGCGGTTAGTAATTGATACTGAATAATGGATTCTCTTGGTAAATGGCGGACGTACAGGCGACGCAGTTGTATCCCGCTTGGAGAGCGGGTGCAAGAGAGGCGAGGGTGCAGCCACCAGTGGCGCCGAAGAAAGCGACTGTTGGTTTATTATTCATTTTAGGGTTGATTAGATTGGACCTTTTTGGTGGATTGGAATTAAGACGTTGATACAGAATGGGGATCATTGTGCTGGCGTGTAGAGCCGTCTTATAGCAGGCCAACCATGATAGCTTCACTGCCCGCGCAAAATGCTCCCCTAACTGGTTAAGCTGCTTCTTTACTTGTCGAGCCTTTATGCAGCCTGATTGGTTCATTCGTTCGAAGGATCGAGCTCGGTGTGCCAGTTCCTCCGCACAGCCTCGTTGGCAGCACAACCCACTGTCACACCAGATATCGATCTATCCGAGTGCAAACTCGGCCCAAAATACAGCCTAATTCACTTTTTATGGAAGACTCAGCTCAGCTCTGTAACTTTCATCCGGTGGTGGTCTGACATTAGAATGGACTAGAATATAGATAAGCTTCTTAAGCAATCACCAAGCCACAAGCACAGACCCGGTATCAACCAATTGCCTTTTGCATATTTCTAACTAAAATATTTGTCCAAGAAGTGCATTTACTTCTCAGCATGTCTAACCGACCCCTCCGGTAACTTACGGGATCGGTTACGTCTTTCGCCTATCCTCCTTGATAGCATCAGCAACCCACTCGCCCACCGCGTAGATATTGGCCGTGGGATGACCACAAAGCTGAACAGGAAAGACAGAAGAGTCAACAACGCGCACATTGCGAGTCCCATAGACCTTTAAGCGAGCATCCAGCACCCCTCCCATCTCTCGGGGCAGCATAGACGTGGTTCCAATGGCGTGGTAATTCGGGGTATCTGTTCAGTCAGTCACCTCTGATCAAGAGTCTAGAAAGATTCCACATACACTGCTGTCCTATCCACTCCATCCACGTCTCATCTGATGCTTCATCTGGGATATGATCCAGCCCAGGTATTTTCTCGGTATCGATCAGCTGGCCCAGATCACCAGTCTGGAACATCCTGCGCAGGAACTTCGACATCGCGATCTGGACCTGAATGTCCCAGCCTAGCATGCCGTAGTTCGGATTAACCGTCGGTGATTCCAATGGATCCTTTGAGGAGATATGCACACTGCCCCTTGAAAAGGGGAGAAGACCCCAGTATCCTACGTGGAGTTGACTCGGGCCATCCAGGATAAAGACGAACTCCCCAACGGGAATGCCCTTGTTGAACATCAGATCGTGCTGGCTTTCGAAGAGCTGCTGTAAGCTCTCCTTCGTCATTGCTCCGTTTGTTTCGTTTGCGGTGGCTTCGGCGTATTCTGGGATTTGGGCGTGGATGGAGGCCGCGACGGATTCTGTCGAGGAGCCGAAGAGATCGCGTGCTGAGACGAAGGCGACTGTTCGGGTTCCTGTTATGGGGACTTTGGTGGTGAGAACAAATGAGGTGTTTAGTTGGTCCTGTAGATTCTCGCCCACGCTGGGCAGGTTGATCTGGACGGGGATTCCGTGTTTTTGGAGGATTCTATACCGGTGAGTAATGGATCTGTGGTTCGTATAGAAGGAAGATACAGACCTTGGATTTCCAACGCCAGACAGTTCCAGAATAGAAGACGACTTCATAGCGCCAGCGGCTAGAATGACCTCTTTCCGCGCATTCACCACTTGCTTTCTTCCATCTTTATCTGGCCTATAAACCTCTACACCCCTCGCAACCAGGCCTCTTTCCTGCCCGACTCGCTCACCCCATACGATCCTCCCAACAGATGCATTGAACATAACGTCTAGATTCTCCCTCTTCTCCGCAGGCAGATAATACGCCGTCGCAGCATCACTACGCACATTCCGCCCATCGACTGTATACGGATGCATCGAGAACCCACGCATAACACCCGAATTCAAGTCCCGATTCCACGGGACACCCATGGACGCCAGCGTACGGTTAAGAACCGACGGGAGATCATTGTCCTGCTTGCGCATATCCATAAACCCAACCTGCACAGGCCCGTCACGGCCATGGTAGGAAGGGATTACAGGCGCACCCGCATCGACCTGAGTCTCGTTCGGCGTGCGCAAGCCCTCACTCTTGATATAGTAAGGAAAGAGAGATTCCCACGTCCAATCGGCGATATTGAAGTCCACCAGAGCGTCAAGCTGGATGTTTTCTGCGCGGACATATGCGGCTCCTAGTGGTTTACACGGTTAATTGCGCCATACACACAGCAAGGAGATAGACGCACCATTCATAACGCTTGTCCCGCCTAGAGCTTTCCCGGCGCGCATTATCTGGCGTCGACCCCCGAAGGACTGCTCGGTGGTCTCGAAGGCCCAGTCGATTGGGCTGCCGTATGTATATGCGAGACGCGAGATGTCCGTGACGTCGGGGTTGTCGAATTCAGCTTGACCAGGTTCGATGACTAGAATTGAGACTGAAGGGTCTTCTGAGAGTCGGTTGGCGACTGTTAGTCCGGCTGTACCGCCGCCGACTATGATATAGTCATAGTCGCTGCTAGAGCTTGTGGTTGCTGCGGCTATAGTCCCCAGCAGGAACAAAACCCAGCGGAAGGTCATGGTGAAGTGCATGTATAGCTGACGGTGTCTCGCATGGATGGTGTTTTTGATTTCAAATATTTGGACGGAGTTGGCGAGATCTTTATAGTTTCACTCAGCAGGTTCCAGCCCGAGAGCAGAGACAACACTGGTGCGTGCAGTTTAACTCAAGTCTGTTGATCCCTTGCGGTAAAAGGAAGGCAAGTTCAAGCAGCGCATTGATGTCCAGCGGAGTTGGCAGAAAGTGTCGATCTCGACGCTGCAGGGTGCAACTAAGCCTGCATGATTGAGCCAACTGCCTATTCAAGTACAAATGCCAGCAGGAACTCCTTGCGCTCTCCAATATTCCGCCGATCCAGGGCCACTTCCCCGTCTCCTCTGGGACTCCCCGCAGTCATAGATGCATTCAACAGGTTTACCCGGAGTTCACCCGACTCAAGTACAGCGAGACTTAGAACAAGGATAATAGCTTTATTTTCATCCTCATGGCTAATATGAACTGCTGCCTGCTCATACTGCCACCTGGGAATGGGGGCCATCAGCACAGCGGAGCCCCAAGTAACTCTCACTTCCATTGGATTCTGGCCGCTGATATCCCGTCATCATTATCGTTCTCCTACAAACTACTTGGCTGTTGTCACTACTAAATGATAACATCTTAACCCACGTTTTCTCCCAGAGAGCGGATATCTCACCCGTTCTCGCCCGATGCCCGCGGGGAAGAACCACAGAACGGAACCGTGGAAAAGGCCCATTGACTCGGGGAGTGGCGAAGGCCAAGAAAGTCTGGGGAATCAAGGGATAGTTATGACTCAAAAACAGTGGCGAGATCGTAGAGTAGAATGTGAGATCCATGCTAGGTATTATTCCGTATAGCCAGAGTGGCATAATTAATTAAACAAGATCTAGATCTATCATTGCCCAGTGAGTGTCCAGTAAACCAAAACGCCCTGATCAGCCCAAAAACACCACCAAAACACCGTCTATGAGTGGAGTGTCGTCGTAAATAGTCAACCGATTAAAAACCCAAATGTCGTCAAATAAAGTAAAAAAAAAAGAAAGAGAAAAGAAAATGAAAGAGGCTTACGCCTCTAATCCCTCAAGATAACCCATCAACCCAGCCCTCATCCTAATATTAACAACACCACCAACTCCATAAGCAGGAACAATCTTCCCCATTCGCGCAAAACAGCTAGGCACGTAGTCCCTCCTTATCCGCAACGCTCGCTCCCGCCACCCGAGCCCACCGGGCGGTTGCCGGTTATACAGATCCAACCCAAGCAGATGCATCGGCGTACTAGCGAACTGCATGAGCGCCGGACAGCTGAATTGCGCAAGAGCGGCCTTCATCCCGGGCGTTGCAGCGACAGCGTCCGGTATTGACGGCGCAATTAAGGCGGGAATATTGAAGGAGGCGAAGATTGTGATGCTGTCGCGGAGACAGAACAGGGTGTATGAGATTTTCGGTACTTTGGGTGCTCCCATCGCGCCGGACGGATGACATGATGCTGGAGGTGTTGTTCTTGGTGGTATTGTTGGGGGGGACCCGTTCGTCGATGATGGGCCTTGAGGCTGGGGAGGTTGGGGGTTTGCGCCGAATAACCTTGCGAACCGCGCGTCTTTGTAGACGCATATACCCATATTCACGGCGGTGGTGGTGAGGAACTTCGCGGTGTCTGGAAACACTGTTGAGAAGGGCTTATCTTTCAGCGTTGAGGTAACTGTGTCAATTGTGTTGGCCGTCAGGTAGGTTGACGTGTATACGGCATAGATAAGGAGGAAGGGCGTTCCGAGAAAGAAGCCCGACGGTTTTGAGAGGATGGACCGAAAAGAGGATGTGATTGTTTGGCGAATTGGGACACCTTTTGATGCCTTTTCGATGATGGCTCTGTGAATTGACAGTTTATTAGCTGCTGTACCGGGTTGACTTGGATTCAGACTCGGCTTACCGATCAATCACTGTGATGACGGGACACGTCAGGACACCAGCTGTTGCTGCACTGACGACGTCGACTCCAAGTCGCGCTCCTAAGCGACTGGTATTCCATTTCCTATCCCGCGATGGAATGGGGAGAGCTGCATCTGGGGACAGGCTCCGCGACATGATTGCAGCTATCTGAGGATTGCAGACACAGTGAACAAAATAGACTTCCGGAATGCCGCCGGAGATCGAGACAAGGTCTAAAGAATGGAAACGGCAAATTGAGAAGAAACAGATTAATTAGCTGGGATTAAAGCTCTATAACATCGCGGAGGAAACGTGGGATGAACGAGGGATAAAGTACGACAAATAAATTGGAGTGATGAGGTGACTGACGACTGAATTGTTTTTGGCGTCGATTTCATTAGTTGACTCAACGACTATGCGGAGGAGACGGGGCCGGTCGGGTTCCAGGCTCCGATGCCGGCTTTACAAATACCCCGAGATCTCAGCCCGGTCTCGATTACCACCAGCCAATGGCTATATCAAGTTCAAGTTTTATGACACATACGCCCAACGCCACATGCCCGCCAAGTGTTCAATGAGTTTTAATCCGTATATCTACCCTCCAGTCCCCGGTCTATGTAGACGCCGCCTGTGGCGTGTTCGCTTCAATACCGTCCAGAGTGACGTTGACAGCGCCCGCTTGCACCAGCTGTAGAATAGATATTAGCAAATGCCAAGCAGTCCAGACCGTTTCAAAACTTACCGCTCGCTGCAGGTCATCAATGAGATCGTCTACATCTTCAATACCAACACACAGCCGGATCAAGTCCTCGGGCATCGCGCGCTCCGCTCGCGTCTTAGCATCGATACTGGCATGGCTCATCCGGCAGGGCAAGCTGATCAAGCTGTTTACACAGCCAAAGCTAACGCTGATAGCCCACAGCTTCGCGTTCGCAACAATGCGCTCGCTTACGGAGACATCACCGGTCTCGAACGAGAGCACGGCCCCGGATCCCCGGGACATAGAGTGGTGGAGGTTATATTGAGGGTGTGACCGCAGTCCGGGGTAGCGGACCTTGAATCCGTGCGATTCCAGAAACTCTGCGATTCGCTGTGCGTTAGATTGCTGCTGGTCCATGCGGACCTTGAGTGTTTTGACTCCGCGCATGAGCAGCCATGAGTCGAATGGCGATAGACCACATCCCGATGCATTGATGGGGAAGAAGAGCCGCTCGCCGAGGCTAGCGTCGTTGACTGCGATGACTCCCGCCATGACATCGTGGTGGCCGGACAGATACTTTGTTCCACTCTCATAAACGATATCCGCACCGAGATCGAGAGGGTTCAGCAGGAGTGGGGACATCATGGTGTTATCCACGATAACCAGAGCTCCGGGGTTGGCTTCGTGCGACGCAGTGGCAATTGTAGGGATATCAACGATCTTGATGAGAGGGTTTGTCGGCGTTTCCAGGAGCACCATGGCGGTCTTTTCAGACAGGACTTCCTTCACCTTGTCAGGGTTAGTGGTGTCAACGTGGTGAACGATAATGCCACCGTTGGTCGCGAGGTATTTGAGGAGTCGGTTAGTTCCGCCGTAAAGGTCATCACCAGTGACAACCTCGTCACCAGGGCGGAGAAGACGGGTAATCACATCCAAAGCCGCCATTCCAGAGGATACAACGAGGGCGCGCTGCGCCGACATGATCTTGGCGAGGTGTCGTTCGAGATGCGTGCGAGTTGGGTTGCCCGACCGGGTGTAGTCATACTCTCCTCCTCCCTCGTGGGATGACTGCTTGAAGGTTGCGCTCTAAATGCGGCAATTAGCTTTTATCGGCGAATTATTGGTATAGCAAGGGGGGTGGGTTGTACCTGGTAGATCGGGACACTGCTGGCATTGTACTGGTCATTGCTCTCTGTGAAGACGAGCTCCGTCGCAATATTGTAGCGTCTAGCTCCATGAGGGCTCGACGGAGCAGGAGAAGGGGGTAGGTTGTGGCCCTCAGCATCGACCTGAGGGAATGTCTTTTTCAACATATTGGAGGCCGACATCGCTGCGGGGGCGGGAAACGCGGAGGGGCGGAGGGAAGGACGGGATAATGAGAAAATATCGAGACAGGGGACGAGGTAGGTAGAAATTGAAATACTCGGGCAATTCTGGTAATAAAGCCCGGCAACTTAGTGAGCAAAAATATGCACAGAATCAGGAGAAGTGGTTGTGTTAATTGATATTTTGATCCAAAGAGTCATTCCCAGTCTCACCGAGTCGATTCGCCATGGATGGAATTTAGTCATACGCACTCGCAGTCGCTGATTGGCTTTTCGGCAAAGAGAGAGATGTCGTCATCCCGACTAAACTCGATATAGACAAACAGACACCTGGGGCAGCAACATGTGGTCGTACGGACTACTTGTGCATTTGAGCATTATTGTATTCAGCGCAGACACAGAAAGCTTTTCCTTCTATATACATAGTCATTGAGGATTGACTACCCTCATTTAATCTGCCATCAATTTTCATAATGCACATGACCTCGAACATCACGCCATCCGTACTCCCGGGCCGTACGCCTTCCCCACAGCGCTCGCTAGGACGAAACAAGAGACAGTGACACAGGGTGCTAATTTCGCAATGAACAATCGCCTCCTCTGCAACGAACGGATAGCAGTCTCGGGGCGAGGATCGGCAAGAATCGAAAACATCGTCCATTATAACCCAGTAATCATGACAAGACAAATCCCGTCGGAAAAGTCAAAGTCATTGTAGAAGCAATCACACAATAATATCATGTCCACCCTGGAAACAAAAAACAAGAACGCAAAAAATTGTCAAATTCAGATGTGTTGTACAGCTATAAACCAGCTAGCTCAAGCCGCCATTTCGCCGAAGCTGCCGTTGATACCGAAGAATTGGAACCTAGAAAGTAGTTGGTAAGCAAGTGTAGATTCCTCAAAGAGGCGGGGGTCGACGTACCAGTCTTCCACGTTTAGAGTCGTGGGGGCCGTTGGACCGCTGCGAGAGCTACTGCTCCAATTGTCGTCTTGACTTGCAGTATCCATTGCTGCGCTAGCAACAGTGGCATCTATTCCTTGTATCGGCCAGGGTTGCTGGGGGTCCATTCCGTACATCTGCTGTGGTTGCTGCTGTCCTTGTAGACCGATTGCAGAGGGCATACTGGACAACATTTCTGGGCTTCCCTGTGCACCAGACAGGGAGTTTCGGGGTTGCATTTGGTGGGGAACCATAGACCGCTGGTCCAAGCCATGGGCTTGCAATTGTGATTGCATTTGGAGCTGCGGATCAACAGCCGCATTCTGAGGGGAAGTAAGCTCTGGGAAGATGGCAGTGCCGTCAGGGAACAGCTGGTCTGGCTGGAAGTTCTCCCAGAGTGAGGGAGAAAGATTAGGTGAAGTACGTGTGACAAGGAATAAATCAGGAGGCGTTGCCGGAAGAGAGAATTGATTGCCGAATGGAGTTGTCGGCCGCGTATTCGCGCGAGAGTTACCGGTTCCAGGAAGCCCTTCCTTGGGCGCAGTAGGAGATCCTTGGGGTAGAGGCAAGGTAGACTGTCCCAGCTCTCTGGAAGGCGTAGCGGCAGGCGTCTGAGGGCGAGATCGCTCGTAAGAGACTGGAGGCGTAGGTCCCCCGTTGGGAATTCCTATGTCCATATCATCAAACTTGCGCTTCGGCGGAGGATCTGGCCTCCTCGAGGACACGTGTTGTTGGTTTGGTTGATTCGGATCGTGCTTAACCTTCTGGTGTCTTCTCCCTGCGGCTTTCTGTAGACGCTCTTCCAGAACCTTGTTGCCCAAAATAGACTCGAACAAGGTATGCACCATCTTCGCAACAAGCCAAACTTTGGAAACATCTTTGAGTGCTTGCATGCAAATGTTGATCCTCTCCTGGCAGGTAGCCACGATTGAAGGCACAGATGACCGCATCTGGTAGACGTGCATGATAAGCGCTGAGAAAAGACTGTAGACAATGAACGCCGGGGTATAACGGATCTCGTTATGAGTCGATAGGTTTTCAACGATCGAAGTAATCATTCCAGCAGCTTGGAATGCAATAGTGCGTGATGGATACGCCATCTCTTCGACACGATAGCTACTGGGGACCGACGACGCCGGTGGCATGTGGGCTCGGTGCAACAAACAGAGCGTCGTGTAGTAGTTTGCGTGAAGTAGAGCCGCCCAGAAGTGATGCCGCTGGCGTTGCCAGCACACCTCCTTGGGGCAGTTCTGGAGCCAGTCCGCAAGTGCCATATCGGAGTGGGTCAGGTCCATGGCATTCATACGCCGGGACTTGGACGCCACCGAGTATTGTTGCGAGAGGACCAACCCCATGATTTCGCAGAGTTTAACATACTGCAGGAAAAATTGCACGTGTACGGGGTCCGGCGGATACTCAGCAGCCATGTCAAGTTCGTCTTCAACGAAATCGTCTTCCGTCAACATCCCAACATCTGCGTCGTCCGTGTTGATACCGATGGGGCGCCCCAAAGCCACAGCTACAGACCGATCTCTGGTGAAGAGAGTCCACCAAATCCGTTTCCATAACCGCTTGTCCGGTTTGCTGAGCTGCGAGGATTCCACGCTGCGGTGCATTCCGGAGCCTTGTGCAACAACTATCGCCACTCTTGTCCAGTAGAAGACGTTCTTGGTAACATCTTCAGGACCCTCCCAGTACCAGCCCAGGAGCACCAATGCTTGGACAATAGTGACTCGGTCATCTTCATAATTAGCGTCATACAGAGCTTTAGCTCGCTTGTAGAAGGTCATGGCAGCCGGAGTGGTCGAGCCGTTGGCGTCCATCAGTTGCCCGTTGGTACAAACCCTTGATCCGGCTAGGAGAATGGCCTGCAAAAGGAGCAAGGATGGAGGGTTTTTAGGGTCTCTGTATTGGCGCATAAAACGGCTGTGGTTGACGATGGGCACAACCGGTGCGACCCATTTGAAGTAGGCGTCGACTAATTCATCACACAAGGGTTTCGGGGGGAGCAAGAAAGCGCCGCGTTGGTGAAGGATGTCTAATTCGAGGTTGTCCAAGTCGGTGATCCTCGCACGGGAGCCACGAATGTTGGGGGGCAGCGGGTAATGCACAACGTCGGTCGTTCCATGGCGGTCCTGAACCAGCAGGGAAAGATTCGATGACTCGCCCAGATACGCGACCCTTCCAGCGTCTTTGATCGGTGCGCGGGCGAACTTCGGCTTCATGAACTGGGCGTACGTTTCATTCTGAGAGGCCTCCCGAGCGGCTTGGCTCTCTGTTAGTGTCGTCGGGGGCATGCCTTCGACGGCAACTCCGCTGTTCTGATAACCAAACGCATCTTTGCCAGGAATAGGTAGGGACTCTTCGCGTTTGTCTTGACTTTGGGACTTGTCATCGGTATCTTCGTTACTATTGGTGGAAGGAGGGTCAGTTGGAGGTGAGGGAAGAGGGCGTTGGTGTTGTCCACATACTCGCCAGTATCCTTTGACTTTGTTTGGTTCTTCTTGCGTTTCGGTGTAGGGATCTTGCATTCGATAGAGAAAGCCACACAGTTGGTACAAGGCACACCTAAACTGGCAGCATCGCAACGGACCTGTTCATGGAGGAAGAGACGTGGTCAGGAACCTTCTTGGTAGGGAAGGGGGAGGGGGAAGTGGGTAGTCCCGGTCGCAGCGGGACAGGGGGCAAAACTCACTTTTCGGGCATGGCAAGTCTTCACGAGAAAAAGAAAACAAAAAAGTCAGCCAAAATTCAACAGTAAAACACCAGGGTTGAAATGTGCTTCCATCCAGCATCAGGCAGTGACCCAGCACTGGCAGGCTGGATGCTACACCCCCAAAGCTGCGATGAACCGAGGTGCCGAGGCTGCAAAAGCTTCGCGTCACCCAGCTCGGAACAGGTTGGCTTACCTCGCAAGCACGCGACGCACGTTGTCTGTATAAAAAAGCGTTAGAAAAGACTACTCTTTTTCCAACATTTTCTTCAACTTCCCCCGCCAGCAAATTGTTTCGAGTCCCAGGGGCTCGACTCGAGGCGCCTTGCACAAAGAGGAAAAAGGCTAGTGCCCCACGTACAAGACACCCTCCACGCTGGCAGGTGCCAAAAAAAAGGAAGAAGAAGAAAATATCGGAACTCACCTCCTAAAACTCATTTGACCGTTTGCTCCAGCTCGTACAGCTATCCCCGATGTTCCCGTTGAGCCCGCTGTACTAGGAGTCGGGCTGGGTCTGGGTGCTAATGGATCCTGGATGATTCTTTCGCCGGCTGTGCTCATGGCCAAAAGGTATCCATGCAGAGATAATCGCGACGGTTGTGAAAGGGAGTAATGGGAGGATTGAGGGAATCTCGCGGGAATTCCAAGTGGTCGGGTAGTGGGAGGTCAGGTAGCAGGGGAGAGGAGTCGAGAAGAAGAGAACAGGGTCGCACGGCGCAAGTAATAGAAGGCGAGAGCGTAAAATAAAAGAAGAGGTACGATTAAATGCAGGGGAGCGACGAAACCGCAGGACGGCTCTTGTGCGTTAGAAGTTGGATAGGGAAGGGCTGTTACAGGATGAAAAGGTGAGGACGAGGAGCAGCCTATGGCGCAGGAGGAGAAACACGGGGACTGCCTGAGGGTCGGCGGGACTGCCAGGACTGGATCACTGGGCCCGGCAGCAGGGATGCCACGAACCAGACGCCACCCGACCGTGGATGGCCTGTCAGCACTCGCGGACGGGCAGGCAACTGTTGTTCTTCTGGGGCTCGCGCGCTGCTGCAGGTGATGATGGAGGGGAGGCAGAGAAAATTCGGGAGCCAGCGGGATTGCAGGGATTGCGCGCGCGAATGGCTGTTGAGTGGCTGTTGTGGAGGGAATGCAAATAAATTATAACGCCAGTGATAGAACAGCAGTAAGTCGGTAGCAGTCACTCCACGACTCCAGGGGGGAACACGCCAACGTTCTCTGGTTATGGGCAGAAAGGGCGGGGAGTGGCAAGAATAATCAGGTCGACCTCTGGGAACAGAATTGGGAACTTGGGGGGATCATCCAGACTTCAACAATCCTCAGCTCCCAGGGTTTGTGTGGAGATGCTTGGACCGTTGCAAAAGCCTTAGCAAGACCTTTTGACTCTCGCCAGACGGCGCTATTATCTGCAAATCCATCGTCCTAATGCCGATGCCTGCTGCTAGAGTCTTCTCGATAATGATGCGATGGTCAATCCAGAGACTAGCACGTACTAGCAATGCACACGGCCACTCTCTGTCCCCTGAATTTCATCCTGGCGAGCAATCAATCCCTCTTCCTTCTGTCTTGACTTCTGCCCCCGGCTTGTCGTGAAGCTGCTGGACTTAACATCCATGATCCAGTTCGCACTCCACAGCCAGTGGAGCCTGCACTGGAACTACAGGGACGACGCCGTATTCCCAATTTTCCAGGGCGGGACGAGGCGCGGAGGACTTACTACACTCGTCCGGGCGCCCACAGAGCACCGTCATCCGGAACGACAATGTTAAGGCACATCTACTGAAACAGCCGGGTTACGGACAGAAACCATCAATCCCGCTTCTAGAAATCCAATTCACGCCGCTCAACTCGGAGCTTTTATCAAACCCATTGAAGGGTATAGGCTCTCGGCATCTATCCATCCATATCTCAAACAACGGCTCCAGGATCTGCAGCGCATCGGGACTAGACTGGGGGTGGGAGGTTGAAACTTGAGGACGTGACACCCTTGCCGCGCCTGGTCATGGCTGCGAGATCCAAGAAGCCGCTGACACAGAGGACTTGGCCAGAACTTCTCGTCTGTGGGTATTGGACGATGGCCACTGATATGGTCTGTGTGCGCTGGTGGTGCTACCACAGGGACAAGAACAAGGTTGACGCGCTGGGGTGTACGAGTCGACTGTGGGGGATCTGACTATATCGTCCTCGTACAACAATCCTGCGCACAGATGCTAATACCCTGCTTCTACTACTAGTACTACACCGTACTATCAAGACGATCGAGATGGACAAGACGGGCGAGTTCTGGGATCCACCTAGCTCATCATCTCGATGAGTATCACGTCTAATCCCTGACTTTATACGTTTTACAACTTCCCAGTACTCATCTTGGTTCCCCAGAGCAGATTCATAGAGTCCAGACGCCAGGAGTCGTTCACCCGAAACCGTGCACTGTCATTGATTACGGTGGTCTATGCTCGGGATGCCACAAGTATACGGGAAGACACGGGCTCATAGACACGACCCCTGTCGGCCAGTCTATATTGAATTGTCAGCTAAGTTTAGTTTACGGAGGGACCGACAATCTGACAGGCTTGCAGCGAAGATCACCAGGTGCGGGCCCGAAAAGCCCTCATCGCAAGGGAGGATGTACCTTGCTAGCCGCGAGCCAAAGTCATGAGTCAAGTGACACTGCCGGCGAGAGCAAAGCAGAAAGGCCAATGATGATTGCAGACCTCGCAATCCCTTCCAAATTAGGCAGAAATCCCCCGCAAATACACTGCAGCAGAAGAGCAGAGCCGTTCCTGGATCCTTCCCCAGAGGCTGCGTGCATTGATGGCCCTCGTTTCCATGCGCATCCATGGATGTACTCCGTACGGGGTGGCAGGGGACGCACCGGCCACTCACATCCGTGCGCCGGACTCGCGATACACCCCGATCTCAGCCTAGTCAGGAAAGTCAGGAAGCGAGAGAGCGAAAACAGGGAAGACTGGAGAGGTGGTGGTCTGGGCGGTGGAGCCTCACCGTCGTCATCCAAAGTGCTCGTGATACCTCGGCTATTTTGGCTGCGTCTTAGTAAACTGTAAGCCGGGTTAATTAATATGCCAACACGGCAGAGAAAGGGATTCTTTAATCAAATCTAACGCATTGCGGGAAAATAGTGATGATAACCATTTCATCCTGCAAAGAGAATAATAGATCAATGTTGGAAATGCGGAGAGGGGGCCCTGGGGGCAGGTAGAGTCGCCGCCAGAGTGGTACACTATCGGAGATCTTCCCCGGAACACCTGGCGCTATCCAGAGTCCAGCCCTAGAGCCAAATTTTCGGGTCCAGCAAGCCGACGGAGCCAGAAAAAAAGTGCAAGATTCGGGTTATTATAAACATGCTATCTATATATATCACACATGTACATGTCATAGTGCTGGGGGACGGTGCCAGTCTCCGATCATACGGATCGATTGGCTCGTCACCCTTCTTCTTCAACACCATTCGGGATAGTTTTCGGATCCCCGGAGGCTGCCCCATTGACAGCGTCGGCAATTGAAGCCGTAACTGCACTAGTGCGAGACTCGAAATCAACCCCACTGATAAACACCTCACTAAGGAACTCAAGTCCCGCGACAAAGGTGCACAAGAAGCTCGCAATACAAAATTGGCTAATCGTGGTGCCAATGTCGAGCCAGGAGCCCTCATCACGGACCATGAAGAAAAAGTTCAAGGTCATGACATCGGAGATGGCCATCACAACCATGAACAAAGCACTGGGAGCCACCTCCAGCCGATGATTCAGAATACCCAAATTGGCGCTGATGACGGCAAAGGGTATAAGAATCTTTAGTATTAGCAAGGCACCCTGGTTAACAGGGTTGAACACCGGGTTGAGTCGGTTAACGCTTTCAAGGGAGAATGAGGATATTGATGCAATATTTCCCGTGCTGAAAAAGGCCGACTGCAGTAGAAAAAAGAAAAACAATGCTACGCGAGCATCTGACACACTAAGTGTGCGAAATCGGTACGTCTCACCCTTCACAACCGTCGTGGCATCGGTGCTTGCTTTTTTGGGTGCTGTAGTGGTCTCCTCCGGCGCCTGCGTGGCAGGGGGTTTCGCGGTATAGACGTACGTGGCGTGCTCTAACCGGACCCAAGTAAGGAGAGTCATGCAGAACACAAAGTAAAACAGACCCTCGTATGAAATGGTGAGGATTATGAATGTCGGCGCAAAGGTCAAGAAAATGACCATTAGGCGGTGCAGATAGTGGCTGTTAGGGTATCTTCGATGGGCAAATGGTAATATAAGTGAAGCAACTAAGGAGATGATGTCAGTCTACCAGTCACAAAATGCATGGAGGACCAGCTGGTTACACACCTAGAACGGCCCAGCCAACTACCTGATTTCCCAACGGAACACCTTGCTTTGCCTGGAGGGAGGCCGCGCTGGATCTTGTGATGATCAACGCCAGTACAACCATACCAAGCTATTATACGTCAGCACAAGAACCCTCATGAGTTTGGAAAGGAAGCTTTCGTACCTGCATTCCCATGATTACTCGCGAACCGTTTCTAGACACGGCTGCAGACTGGTGACTATGCCCGAGGATGTCGTCTTCAAATAATAAATACAGCAGGCCAGTGAGGAACATCAATGCCGCACCATACGTTCTGTAGCAAATAATTAGACAAGTGGGATCCCAAAAATGATCGAAGGTACACTTACATTGTGGCAATGTCTTCGACTTTGTTAGCAGGCAGTAGAGTGAAAACACTCATGAGGAGACAACCAACTGCCCATGCGCCAGAAACTGCTGCATATTTTCTCACGAATTCAATCCCGTAAGACAAAGGCCAAAACGCCCCCAAAATAAAGCAGAGAGTATAAATTTCTCTATAGGAATAAGAATGAACCTGGATCAATCGTAAGTGCCTGTCCTAAGCTTTTGGGTGGGGGGTAGTGCAACTTACCAATGCTTCCAGCACACCCACGAATATCAGCGACTGAAATCCAAACGAGACATGATCACCCGCGGAGCTCACATGTCCCAAAAGGATCTCACGCCCAGCGATAAAAGCCTTTCTCCGAGAGAAGACCTCCTCCCAAAAGAATACTGGAAAGAATCCGTAAAAGTAATACCTCCAAGAAGAACTCTGGTACCAAAAGACTGAAAAAAGGGCCACTAAAATTGACGAAAAGAAAACATTACTGGCGGGTGTCCTGTCAGAATCCGAGGTGCCATGTAGGACATGCAAGTCAATGACGGTAGTCAAAGCATATGCAATCCACCCCAGGTATCCGAAAGTGACAATCGTCCTCAGGAAAAGCCAATCATAGGTTTGGAGGTAGCGAAGCCCTTCCAGGGCAGTTTTGAACAAAGTCGCAGACTTTTCGATGGCCTCATCGTACGCACCCTTGTTAATCAGTTCGTGGACCCTTTCGAGCTGCTGCTCTACTGAGTTCCCTTCTTTGTCTGCGAAAGGCTCAAACGGTTTGTATCGGATCAAGGCGTCCCTCTTTTGCTCTTCCTTGACATGGTACATTTCCAAAACTTCCTGTGTATTGGCAAAGACAGCCAAAGCTTTATCCTTGGGTGAGGCATTGATATAGTCCAAAGGAAGCTGACCCACAGAGTTGGTGGGGAAATCAAGCCCAACTAAGTACGCCATTAGGGCGGCAACATCTGCCTGTTCGACGTCATTTCTCTGAACGTCGTGTAGATTCCAGTTAGATGATATGCCGTCTTCATGCCCTGAAAATGCATCAGCCTTGGGTCGCCTTGGGGTTGAAATACCCGACCCCCAGGCGACCAAAGGTGTCCTAGTGTTATCAGGATGACCATCTCCATGGCTGCCCCAGTCACTCATGCCGTGGTCTGCAGTGAAGACGAACGCTGTCTTGCCATCGCCGTAAAAGTTCTCCACGAGCCGTGAGATTTCCTTGACTCCTTCATCAACTAGCTTGATGTTGCGCAAGTACTCCTTGGAATAGGGACGGAATCCATGGCCTGTAGTGTCCAGTCCAAGAAGATGCAGGAAAAACACGATCTTATTTTCACGCAGCTTTGCATCCAACTCCGGGTCGCTCTTGGCCGAGGCGAACAGTTCCTTCACCCTGTCAAATACCCAGATATCGAGTGCCGTTGCATCACTTGTAAAGTCCTCATATTCCTCCGAGTATGTATCCGCATCGATCCTTCCAGGAACAGCGCCTTCTTTAAACATCGGAAGAATGTCAGGGCTCCCCCAGCTCCATGTATGGCTACTCCGGTTGAAAACGCTATCGAAGTTCACGGGATTCAGCTTCCACCCCGTTGCAACAGCGGACACATCCTCATATAGTCCAGCAATCAATGCGACATGGCCTGGGCGCGATTCGGTTGGGACTCGAGTATGGGAAATTCCGAAGGTCCCGTGGGACAACACGCGGGATCGGATGAAAGGTGCAAGGTGAACTAAATCGCCGCCCTCCACGTTTTCAGGGAGGTCCGGATCAGGCGATAGCTCGAAAGCCTTGTCTGCGCGCAATCCGTCGGCGACAAACAGGACGAGGCGTTTGGCGGGAGCTTCAACACCGGGGTCCCGCTGCACGCCGAATGACCGCATACCGCTCACTATCGGGCTGACGAAATAAATATCAAAAATTGAGTATGCATAGATAAGGTGAAATATCACCGCTAGGGTGAGGAACCCAGTACGACCGAGACGCGCCATGATTTCCCTTCAGAATCCCCGAGGGGGGAATAGGCCAAGCGAGTTAAGAGATCAAACCGTAGGACAGCGAGGGGCCGGGCGCCCAATTGACGACAGAAACGGGGATAGAAAGAATACAAGCTGAATGCGGTCGCAATGATAGGAGGCAGCGGCCAGCATCAGCGTATAAGCTCGCCTTTGTCGTTGTCTTGAGAGACCAGATGGCACTTTTTTCCCAAGGTTCCTGATGAGCTTCGGGGAACCTTGTTGGGGGGACGCCGGGCTCCACCAATCGGACACGCGAGATTCAACACGACGCGAATCCACTTACGAAGCTTAAAGTGTTCTACTGTAGCACTCCTGGATAGTATAATAAAAAAAAAAAAAACTTGGTAGCCTAAAAGGTGCTCAACATTGATACCTTGTTGGTACAAGGACCTCCGGGGCTGGTTCAGACAAAGAAAAGAAGAAACGGAAATGAATTCATCCACCCCCCTACACAAAAAGTACACTACGCCCATGCCTAGCCAGACAGCAAACCTCAAAATTGATATGCAAAACGCCGAGTCCTCATTCCAAACTCCTAGCAATGCAAATTCTACTTTTGCAATACTCATAGCCGGCTAATCTGACCCTGATCCCAAAACGTAGAAGTGATAAACCGCATCAGTTGCCCTGGCTTGCCCGTCGCTTTGTGAGGACGTCGATGACGCGTGCATAAAACTTGGAGGCCTGTTGGCGGACAAAAGTGATATCCACCGTAAGATATTCGGGAAGAATGTCAACCAGATCCCGATCTCGGCTCTCATCCAGGAGAGGGATGTACTGGAACTCCGCGGTCTCGAATTCTGCCGCCGTTGCATGAGGAACAATGAGCTTGAAATGAAGCGCTACATCAGGGTTAGTATTGAGGATAACTGGGGGAATAAGAGCAACACTCACTCCCATTGCTACCCGTCTGAATACAGTCATATAGGCTGTCTTCTTCCCGCTTCTTCACATCGCGGATGATAAGACCAGTTAGATCGCTATAAAGATCCTCCTTCAACTGCGCAAATTGTGCCGCATGCGCAGCTTCGGCAGAGGCTGCCGCAGTCGCTCGGTTGGCACCACCGCCCTTGATGGCACTACCAGGAGCCTTCACCGCGGCCTGTTCAAGTGTCGCAGCCGTGTTCCGCGCAGCAGCAAGCTTAGTCTGTAGCGCTTTAATTTCGGTCTGTGCGGCGGCGAGTTGGCTGTTTGACTGCTCGGCGTCTGACTTCAACTGATCTACTTCTGCCTCCCGCTCGTGTAACTCCTTCTGAAGCGAGCGGCTCTTCTGGCCTAAAGCCTTTTGAGCCTCCAGTTCCGTCTTCAGGGAGTTGACTAAGTTGTTCGAGGCTGCGAATAAGTTTTAGTATAAGCCTATTGGCATCGGAAGCACTACCTCAACATACCAGTCGTCATTCTTTCGCACTGTTTCTTCAGCTTTTCCATGTTAGTGTTCGCCTCGACAATCCCAATGTCTCTCAGGTTACGGTAACGGTTCTCTAGAGTATCGTATTTTTTGGTGAGGTCACCCAGTCTGCGTCGCAGCTCGGGCTCGCCGCCAGCTTTTTCATCTTCGGCTCCAGATATCCTCTTCAGCGGCGAGCCCTGTGATGCCCGCAGAGAAGATTGCCTTCGCTTCGTAGGGGACACAGATACGGGCTCTGGGACTTCCTCCTGGATGATGGTTTCCTCAACAATCTCCTGCACAGCCGGCTCAGCCTCTGGAATGTCTTCTTCACTCGGCGCGGTCACGGACTTTGGCCGTCTCCGCCCTGCTGGCTCGGGTTTTTTCTCAGGCTTCTCGGATTTCACGGCAGTCTTTTGTTGTCGCCCGCCCGTTGGGGTATACTGGAATTCGCCATCGGTCTCGACTTCTTTCTGCGCACCAGCCTTCCTCCTGCCTCGGGCAGGGGCGCCTTTTGTAGCTCTCGTGGGTTTTGACGTCTGCGCAGAATTGGCGGGCGCTCCGGTTGCATCGTCACCATCCGCTCCTTGTGAGGCGGCATCATCGCCAACGCGCGCAGATGTTTCCTGGTTTTCCGGCGCATCGTGCACCATCTGGCCAGAATTTCTGCTTCCCTTAGGGCGCCCCCTCCTTGTCCCTCTTCTCGTAACAGGCTCGGTCCCCTGGGGGTTCGGGGCCGCAGTTTCAGCAATTGGCTTAATTTCCGCTGACTTCGATCGAGGTCTCCCTCGCGTCCTCTTCGTTGGGCGCTCATCGTGGTTTTGGGCGTGATCAGCAACGGTTTGCATTACATCTTCGTCGTCAGATCCAGCCAAGCCAGAGAGGCTTGTAATGGCTTTCCGTTTAGGCATTGGGGGATAATATATAATTCGCAGTAAGATTGAGGCAAATTGACAGCGCAGGATGTGGGTTTATACAAACGACGGGGTGGACGCGATTGGTAACGGAAGCGGGCCTGACACGCGCGCCTTGAAAACACCGGAGCATGTGACATGCCAGCAGAGCCACAAGTCGAGCCGACAGAGCGCCACACTTGCTCCCGCCGAGTCGCCGACAGCCCGAACGACGTTTCCTCCAGACAACACCGCGTGCTGACTTTCGGGACGTTCGCTACTGCTTTTGGGAGTTTAATCGGAGTCGAACTATAGATATATTGGTTGATATCGGACTGTCATCTTTATCAAAGTTTATTATTCCGGATCAAGCTTCCGTCGGGCGACAACTCAACCCAACCCAGTCGAAGAACGCTCTTTCATCATGGCTTCAGCGCGTGGTCCACGATGGCAGCAGTTCCTCCAGGAGCTTGTCATGGTTGCAGGCACTGTAAGTTTTATTTCGTTTTGTTTGCGAACCCCCGCTTATGAGTTTCCTATAGTCAGCCTCTGCCTACTTCCTGATCCGCTATCTCCTCTCTCGCCTCGATTTCGACCCGGAAAGTCAGAAGAAAGAGGAGCAAAAACGTAAATCAGCTGCAATTCTACGGAAGTTGGATGGAGGCGACGAATCGGATGGAGCTACATTGGACAAGGGAGAGAAAAGGTCACGGCCAAAGCGCGGTGATCTTGTTCTAAACCAGTACGAACAAGCGATCGCGATGGATGTAGTAGCTCCAGATGATATCCCTGTATCATTCGAAGACATTGGTGGCCTAGAGGATATCATTGAGGAGCTGAAAGAGTCTGTGATATATCCTTTGACGATGCCTCATCTTTACTCGTCTACATCTTCACTTCTGACAGCACCTTCGGGAGTTCTGTTATATGGCCCTCCCGGTTGCGGGAAAACCATGCTTGCGAAAGCACTAGCTCATGAGAGTGGCGCCTGTTTTATTAATCTTCATATATCTACGTTGACGGAGAAGTGGTATGGTGATTCCAACAAGCTGGTCAATGCGGTATTTTCCTTGGCCAGGAAATTACAACCCTCGATTGTTTTTATCGACGAGATAGACGCGGTACTCGGCACCAGGCGGAGCGGCGAACATGAGGCGAGTGGGATGGTGAAAGCGGAGTTCATGACACACTGGGACGGATTGACATCAGCAAATTCCTCGGGAGAGCCTCAACGAGTCGTCGTCTTGGGGGCTACAAACCGGATGCAGGATATTGATGATGCTATCCTACGACGCATGCCCAAGAAGTTCCCTGTGACCCTGCCACCGGCTGCGCAGCGACTCGGAATCCTAAGTCTCGTGTTGAAGGACACGAAGATTGACCGCCAAAATTTCGACCTGCACTATCTTGTCAAAATGATGGCGGGTATGTCTGGCAGTGATATCAAGGAAGCTTGTCGTGACGCTGCCATGGTCCCAGTCCGGGAATTCATTCGACAGAAGAAGGCACAAGGCGCTCAAATCAGCTCCGTCAATCCAGACGAAGTTCGTGGCCTGCGTACTGAGGATTTTTTCTCTCGTGCCGGCGGTGTCAGGGTCGTTCCACCACCCACGCAAGTGCCAAATCCCGCTTCGTCGAGCAAAGCCAACTCCGAAAAGGAATGGAGTACAGAAGATGAAGCGGCGTCTGAGGGTGGGACACAGCCACCCGGCGAAATGGTCGAACCGCCGGAATGATAGAACAGACTGACCTATCGGCCGCCCGCATCGCTTGTATATATCAGCAAGGGAACTGGCGTTTCATGTGCTTCATTCTTGCTTGGATACGACTTCTCAACGATCAATGTGACCTCTAATACCCCAATGGCAGGCCCTAGTCCATTGATCTCTTGTATACAAGGCCACTTAATTCGTTGTTAAATATCACTGCCTTTAATACTGTCGGTAGAATGACTGTAAAATGTCTATAGAGCGTCTATTCGCTATGATGATTTTCAATGAAGTTGAATCTGGCTTTTAGTCCCAAGACGACACTGCGGAGCTCTCCGCCTCACTAAGTAGGACTAGATAACGGCCTCGCAGTACGTCCTCCGTACGGATAAGGCGGAACCAAACCAGGGATGCCACAGTTATTGCGTACTGCCGGTGAGTGCATATCCAGCTATGTATTCAGTAGTCGCAGTAACTATAGACCTGTAGCATTACTACTTGCTAGCACATAAAATGATTGATGCCGAGAATTATGGTTGAAGTGAAGGGATGTACTGTGTATCTTACTGTATCTTACCAGTGAGAACAGGCTTGTCGAGACTCACGGTTGGCAAAGCAATCAATAAGGCTGAATTAAAAAACGAGATGATTTTCTCCAGAAAGATTCCTCAGTAGTCCAATTGACCTTCTGCAGCGTATTGGCAATGGTGTCGCAATCTGTCAACATTACCTAAAAGATTGTCGGCTTCGAAACACGGCCCCCCGCTATAGCTAAACGAAGCTGGGAGTCGTCATCCTGCCCAGGGGACTAACCTCCAAACTCTTGCCGCATCCCGCTCCCCAACCTCCACTCCTCCGTCACTGCTGGGTCACCATTTCGAAGCCTCCGCCCTTACCTTTCGTTAGAATATCTCAGCATTCGATTCTCTTCGTCCCGTCCCGCTGACGCACCGCCCCGGCCCTCCGCAACCACCACGCTCGGCTCGGGCGGAATCCAGACTAATAAAGGACACGGACGCGATAGAAGACACCGCATGCCGAATGCTCTATCATAGGGGCGTCCGATGGCAAACTGTGCCCCGGTGGTCTCCAACGCAGCGTTAGCCACTCTCCGGAGAGTCAACGGCACCCCGTCTACTCTTCCAAACGTCCCTTCCCCTATCGCCTGGGATGAGTTCCAGAAGCGGCTCCGCCGATACCTTCACCCAGCGATCTACTTCTACCGTCCGCCCCCGCCGTTTACTTTCATTTACAGACGATGAAGAAGATAGCATTGGGCGACAACCTTCGTCCTCCGGTCTCTCTACGATGCGCTCGTCGGAGTTACCCTCCCTCCGCTCGCGTGGCGCGACACCTTCACCTCGGCCGTCTCGAACCGTTTCACCGATTCCCAAGGGCCATCCTTCACGAGTCACGCAGCCCAACGGCAGCTCTCAGCTGGGGAATTCATTAGGTGGGTTTCATCCCAGTGGAAAATACCAGGATCCGTTTGCTGAGTCGTCGCGAGCTGCTGTAGACTTTCTAGATGCATCCTGGTCGTCGCTACAAGGTATAGCATCATCGCTTCTAGGGAGTGATACTACTCGTCCGACTTCGAACGGAGCCCCACGATCTCATACTAGAAAACCGTCACGGCCTGATTATAACTCGCGAATTCAGCCCCGAACGCCGTCGGCTTCGACATGGGGCCCATCGGGGTTGTCCACACCGGAAATCGGCGCCGGAACACAAGAGGACAGACAAGCGATGGTCCAGGCAAAGAAGATGGAGGCATTGTTACTAGCGGACACAGATCCGAGCTGGGATCTTAACTCCCGGCGCAAACGGCGCGATTCTAATGACCGTCCGGCCAGACCGGACATCGATCCAGACCAAGATGAGGAGGCGCTGGTATACGTGCATCAAGTGCAGCCCACAGACAGCATTACTGGCGTCACGATAAGATATGGCTGTCAGCCAGCAATATTTCGCAAAGCGAACGGTTTCTGGCCTACTGATAGCATCCAAGGTCGAAAGACTGTACTCCTACCAGTTGATTGTTGTTCGGTCAAGGGCCGGCCTATCCAACCCCAGGGAAATACGGATCTTTTGCAAGAAGCTCCAAGCCGTCGGTCCATAGAAGACCCAAGCGGGAGCTCCATTGTCCCAGCACCTTCGCCTGCCTCTTCAAAATTCCCAAAAGACCCAGAACGAACCAGCGTTGACACGGAAGCCGAAAGTGACCAGGTATGGAAGCATGAGTCATGGGTGCAAATTGACGGGTTCCCTGCGCCTGTTGAAATTGGTCGTGTTGCTAGGCGAGCACTCGGCTTCTTCCCCCGTACCAGACGGAAATCACTTTGTTATAGCGACACTGAACCCGTGCGAGGCCGAGAGCAAGCACCAATTATTTCAACAGCGTCATCGCCCATTCAGCCGGCTTCGCCGCAACATGAACATCGATCTGATCGGCTCCACGTAGGCTCGCCCAAACCAAGAATTCCGGGAGGCCCAAGACCGGGTGGTGGACATAGACGCCAGCGAAGTGGGCTGGAACTTTCAGGACCGGGCGTAGGCACTCTTGATCGCAGTACCAATCTACCTGGACCAGCTATGGATGGCCTGAGCAAGTTCTTCGCCCAACATCTGCCTACCTTGGCACCAAAACAAGCTCCACCGAACTTTGAGAGTCTTGGCGAGAATTCATCAACCGTGACCTCCAGCAATTCAAACAGCCTGGATAATATTGGCGGTGCTGTTGAAGGCTGGGTTAGAAAGATGACAGCTCGGGCAAAATCTAGCATCACTGATCTCCAGCAAGGAACATCCAACCAGCAAGATCACGGCCGGCCTCAGGAGTCCAGAAGGAGAGGATTCGGCGACCTTATTGAGCTTGATGATGGGATGGAGCCACGGAATTCGTCTGGCCTCCTCTCGGGGCCAAGCTGGAAGCCAGATTCAAACCGATCGAGCTCCAGCATTGCTAACGGAGCAAACCTGAGGGGGCGAATTCCCAGCGCTTCACCCAGCACGAGCAGGACTCGTACTGGCTTCGACAGATATAAGGACGATTGAAAATATTGCGCCCTTATTATATGTCACGCACGGCCGCTTTAATTTGTTTGATACCACCCTTCCCAAGATATAAACCCGTTAGTTATACGCTTCGAGCATAGCACGGCGTAGCAGGACCCTGCTTTGGTTTTTATTGCTTTGATATCAGGATATGTGCTTTCTCTGTTTCATATTGTGTACCTAGATTATGACGGTCCATCCTCGGAGGCCTCAATCTTTCTGTCCCAGTCCAGCATAATCTTCACGCAGTGAAGATCCATGGAGGCCGCCGGTCGTGCCCATTGCTAAAGGCGTGTATGCTAGCTAGAATAATCCGCTTTGTTTGGCGTCCATCATCCGTCGAGCTAATTGTCAATTTAAATCAACAATCCCTAACTTATCAGACTAGCATTTCAAGCAGCCTCTGGTCTGTGTTGATCCGGATAAATTCCTCCGCGTAGAAGGAACTAGTGAGTCCATCGCAACACATCCTCAACTTCTTCCACCTATAATCTTCCTTCCCCCGCATCCCTGGATAATTTCCCCAGTATCTCGCCTCCATTACACAGAACTCCTAATCAACATGAGAACGTCCAGCCTTGACGGGATTCAACTCTTTCTCCACCGGACTCGGGCCCCTGCACCATTCAGACAGCAGCAACAATAACATAAGTACTGCTCATGGATCATCATCTACCCCGGCCCATATCCGCAAAAAAAGTAAAGACAGAGACAACCATTGGAGATGCGGTATTGCCTCTCAGCAATTCCCTGGCTCGCCCTTCTGGCTATCAAAAGTTTACCTCTTCAAGCCTCCGCATACGCATTGAGTCCTAATCCCGTAGTGACTATCCCCAATGGCTCTGGGTCCAAGGATACAACTGCCTTCATAGGTCGCTCTCTTCCCCAATTTGACCAGGAGCTCTTCCTCGGGATCAAATATGCAGACGAGCCGGTTCGATTCACACCATCAGAACTGAAGACGACCTATGCTTCGAATGATAGCGATCTGGGACTGGTCCATCATTCGTCTATACAGGGAACAGTGCACTATAATGCCTCGCAGTACGGATATGAGTGTCCTGGGTATGGGTCTGACACAACGACGCTCTTGCAGATGGGCCTAATCCAGATGAACGAGGATTGTCTCAATCTGAATATCGTTCGACCGAAGAAAGAGGCTGGGAGTGGCGAGCTACTACCTGTTATGGTGTGGATATTTGGTGGTGGATGGCAGCAGGGGGCGACGGCTGATCCGAGGTATGGTCTTGACTCGAAGACGGTGGAAAAGGCCGGCCTCTAATGCTGGCTTCGTTAGGTATAACATGACCTATATCACCCGGCAAGCAGCACTAAACGGCAAGCCTATCTTGGGTGTCTCGATAAATTACCGCGTTGCCGCGTTTGGGTTCTTGGATTCGGAGGAAGTTCGAGTATGTCTCTGTCAACACATCCCCTTTCAAGTCTGGGACTCATGGTTCAGGCTTCCGGGAATAATAATCTAGGCCTTCTGGATCAGCGGGTCGCCCTGCGTTGGATCACACATAATATCGAGGCCTTCGGCGGAGACCCTGACAAGGTCACAATATGGGGCGAATCGGCGTAAGTCATTCTATTGGATATCCAGGATCGACCCTAACGTATAGCAGGGGTGCATATAGCGTAGGCGCTCATCTAGTAGCCAACGACGGCGATAATGAGGGCTTGTTCAGAGCTGGTATGATTGTTTCTGCATTGCAGTTCCTAGAAAGTTAACCGAATGGTAGCAATCATGGAGTCTGGAAGCGCAGTCGGTCCTCCGTGGAATGGCACAGATTGGCACCAACCAATGTACGACCGAATCGTGGATGAAGCAGGGTAGGCCGTGTCAGGTGCAATTGAATATCGGAATCACTTCTAACTAGCACAGATGCTCAGCCTCGTTGGACACGCTCCAATGCCTCCGCGAGGTTCCATTTGACAAACTATATGCAGTGGCATTTGAAGGTTTAGAATGGTTCGCGGCCGTTGACGGCACGTTTATCAAAGAGTATCCCCAGATCAGTATCACGCAGGGCCGACTCGCCAAGGTGCCTATTCTTGTCGGGTCAAACACCGACGAGGGCGTCAGTTTTGGTACTACAGGCGTCGATACTGACGAAGACTGCGTTGCGCAACTTATCTGTATATACCCTACCTCCCACATAACAAGAGCCAGCCACTAACGTAGTTTAGCATCGAAGCGATGGGTTCTCACTCCTGAACAAGCTACAGAGCTCATAACATACTACCCCAATGATCCGACAGTTGGATCCCCCTATGGCTGGGGCAACGTCACCTGGCCTGAGCTAGGACTGATGTATAAACGGTACTCGTCCATGGCCGGTGACATAACCATGGCAGCCCCTCGACGTCTCCTCGCGGCGACCATGGCTAAATACGAGAAGTCCGTTTACTCTTACCGGTGGGACGTAGCGGCTCTTAATGAGACGAGCAATATCGGCGTGAATCATTTCTCCGAGGTGCGTAGGCAATACTCGAGTCTACCCGATCAAATCCTGACCATCTTTTCATTATAGATACCCTTCGTCTTCGCGAATCCAGTCCAAAACATCACAAAATTAGGGGACGACCCTGATCGCTTAGATCTCGCGAATCTGGCAGCACGCATGTGGACGTCATTTGTGGTGGATTTGGATCCAAATGGACACGGCGGTACTTCCCCCATCTTTACTGATGACATAGCATATCTCTCTAACTCTCACAAGCACTTAATATCCCGAAATGGCCACGATATCCGGCAAAGTCCAGCTCGAACTCAAGTAGTCCGTCGAACTTCGTCTTCCGCCTACCCAAGGGCCAAAGCTATGTTGAGAAAGACGATTACCGGGTGGATGGGATGGCCTACATTAATACAATTCCGCGATAGGCTCTATTACAATTGTACGTGTTGGTCCAGTCTTAGCCTGGTCACTACGCTCTCTATGAGATATAGAAAATATCACCGAAAGAAGAATCAAATTCTCCTAGGACTCATATTCAAATGGCTCTCTGATGTCTGCTCGATACCAAATTAATAACTCCTGCAAGCTCCAAACAAACTATTCTCACAATCAGAAAAAGCAAGTATCTTGTCCAACGCCTCAACAAGCATCATCATAAGCATGCTAAACAGGTTTCCCAAGAATATTCTTCAATTCAACCTCGCTATCAGATCATATCAGCAATTGTCATCCTTTCAAAAGAAAGGAAGATCAAAATGGACGACGTACAACACCAGCCCTGAATTGGGCGGGATCAGCCCAGGGAATCCCTTTTTGCCATACCCATAATCACTATACAATAAGTCAGAAATACGAGACCACCACAAACCACTAGTAATGGAGGAGCAGCAACTTAGAATATACAATATGAGACCAACGTACCTCGAAATTGTCAAAATGGCCTTCTCGCCGAGCGTCATCTGCTGCACGCCCTCGTCCCAACCTGATATCAACCAGCACTAATATAAGCCTCTCTTTCTCTCTCTGCTGACGCGACGAACATGTAAATAACCAGGTTAAAAGCCTACCAATGATAACCTTTCCAACACCAATCTCCGTCTTCAGCGGGCCCCGGCCCTTCGATGTATCGAACCTATTGAGTAGATAATAAAATGTACCAAGTCAGACACTCTGGTACTCTTCATCATTTTTCTCTTTCATTTCACCCCGTCTGATCGTACGTACTGGGTGCCCATGAAGTAGTGGTCGGCACCACTTGACTCATCATATAAACAGCCTCTGTACTCGATGATCACCGTGTCGCCTTTCTTGGGGCTGTCGCGGCCGTTTCCTGGCTGGAGGATTGTCTTTGTAACGCCGTGTAGTATGCCCATTCTAATCTGTAGTGGGTGATCTGTTCTGCTTGTATAGGACAATACTCATGGGATATAAGCCGAAGAGAGGAGGGGCAAGGTAATTAAGAAGGGAAATACAGATAGAGTGGGGGGATGTAACCAGTTTTGTAGCTTAGGCAGAATTACTACCCGGCATTAATGCTGGTTAATATCGGGTTTTCTTATTCATGATGCGACTTATTTATGGGAAGGAATCCGGCCGATACCAGCCTGCGAGTATACTAATCGTTCGTAGTTAGTTGGAGGGATTCTTCAGGCTTAGTACCCAAGCTAGCCAGTCTGGTATCTATGCAGATTCTCCGCCGCGGTTCAGACAGCGGTTGGTCGGGAGACAACCAAGCGAAGGATGCGATTTCGTGATTTTACGGTGTAGGGTGGTTGATCGACAGGATTCCACGTTGTGTCTCGCTATCATCTGCCTCAGTCCACGCACGTTGGTCGACAGCCCAGTCGGGCTGTTTGGCCTCTAGAATTGTTCTTCAACTAGGGTGCGGTGGTCGGTTTTAAAGCCAGCTTGGGAGGCTGACGAAACAATTATATTGGAGCTATAGACAGCAACTGTTGTCGTTGTTCGACATGGGCGATATCGGCGAAGGGGTGAGCTTCACCTCTTCCATCAACATCATAGTGGCAAGGTGGACTATCCATCGTTTGTCGAGTAAACGAAGCCTGTACCATCAGGATACACAGGTAGTATCGCTTACTACTAGCGCAGAGATGTCCACGTATAAATAGGCCTTCCACGCCCATTCAAAATAAGAAATTATGCACTTCTTTTCCCAAGTTGATCCGGGAGTCTTTCCACCGTCATCCCGACATTGAAGAGCTGTTGGCTTTCCTACTTTCCTTCCCAAAAGCTCATTTTCTTCACCTCGTCCACAGACGCGGACTTGATGAGCGTGTGAGGAAATCGGCTATCAGCCGCGGATTCGGTCTCGCCTTCAGCTCTGAGATCGAGATAATGCAGCGTGGTAATTTCCGTCTTCTCAATGAAATCCAGCACCCGGAGGTAATTCAGCCCAACCTGATCCAAACCGTGACTATCGTCAGACAAACAGAAACGGCCTCCACGGGCCAAAAACTCCTATCGATGTCCGATTAGCACCTTATCTTGCATGAAGAACCCTTGCACATGACTGCATCCACCAGATGCAGGAAAAGAACAAAAATAAAGAAACCGACTTACCTGGCAAATCTCAGCCTTGGGATAAGGCTCACTCATACCCTTCCGCAGCGCAGCAGAATTCAGCTCCAGGATGCCCCCATACCCAGCCACGTAGTCCAAATTGCGCAAGATCCGCTCCCAAACCCCGGGCCATTGCTTGAAGCTCCGGTCAGGACCATCGCTCTTCAGGCGGATGAGATCGAAGTGCCCGACGACCAGCGGCTTCAGCTGCTGCAACATATCCAACTGCTCGTCAAAGTAGGCCTCGAATAAGCGTTCATCCGAGCCGCCGGCCAAGTCGCGCGCATTCTCATACATTTCGCGGTCATAGTCGATCGGCACGGTCCGCGTGTGGTGGAGAGAGCCCATAAAGAACTCGAACGGGAACGCCTTCAGCGACGTCTCAACTAGGGCCCGCGACTCTGGTCGGATCCAGTCGATCTCAAACCCGACTATAATCTGGATCTGATCGGCGTACTTTGCTCGGAGCCGGGTTGCCTCGTGGAAGTAGTCAGCCTCGTTGGCAATCATCCATGACCCTGTTTGGCCAGATTCAATCTATGTTGGATGTTAGAAAAAAGCACATATACACATGCGTTGGTTAGGCCGTGATGCGTTTAGATAAGGCATTTTCCTCGTTCCCTCTTCTCAGACTCTCCTCGCGGAGTAATTGCTTTTTTGCCGACGTCCTCCCCACGCCAGGCTTGCTAGGACACGGCCGGACACGACATATCAGGACAGGACGGGACCCAAATACCTCTTCTGGATAATAATCAAGTTCTCCACGGGGCATGTGCTCCGTTAAGCAAAATACTTTGAACTTTTTGGCTATAGCCAATTGGATGACTTCTTCGAGGGAGTCTTTTGCGTGGCCAGGGCAGAATTGCCCTGAATGGCTATGGTGTGAAAATGGCATAATGGCCGGGGATATCAACGAGCCGGGGACAGGTTCAGATTGGTTCTGAGCTTGTAGGATTAATATATCGAGCGGAAATTGGGACAAAGAGCGGGATAGACAAGCAGCCTATGCTTGATGAGGTCAACTTACGGTACAAAATGCCCCGCGCGGGGATAACGATCTGGATGTTGGAGGCAAATGAAGGCAGGTTAGGAGCGCTATCAAATAGTAAACAGATCCTTCCCAGATATTTTTACTCTTTAATTGGGATTTTGAAGATGAAGTCAGACACGGAGGAGTGTTACAGGGAATTAAAAATGGAGATGGGTTTGGGTAGTGACGCGGTAACTTCCACCGCCACCGCAGCGTGCAGCGACTGCACTATAAGGTCTATAAACACGCCATTTTAGGGAAAAGAAATAGGGCTAAACATGAATTGGTCATTTACTGGTGTTAACTATGCACACGGAGGCCTAATACTCCATATGTAGCATTCACACAATGTCTATAATGCCCACCAGCACGACCCCAGAAATCTGTCCATTTATGCCAAACATCGCCTGGAATATACCGACAACGCAAGACAGGAGTTTCCTCGGTCCCATTCCAGCATCCAGACATATTCCAATGGCACGGGTTGTGCTTCAGCACACAAAGTCGCCAGGCAAGCGCTAGGTGGGTGGGGGATAGAGTATTTTCTCCATACAAGCTTGCCCCATTGCCGGTCTCAGGACGCGAGAACTTTGCAGCGTGGTTAACCGGGTTTATGGCCGTTCCCAACCGGGTCAAGTAGTCATTTCCATTTCCTTGCACATCTCGACTTTCAACCTGCCGCAAGCACAGTCGCAACAACATACTCCCCATCATGCGAGATCGATAACCGTCCGACCCTCCCCCTATCGCCCTCTCTCTTGGGATCAAAGAACACAACCTCCGGTCTGCCCTCAGCGCCATCCTCTCCGCCAACCTGAACAACGACATCCTTCCATCCAACCCCCTTTGCGCCAGCCGCGGCGGCCTTCCGCGCCGCCTCTTTCGCTGCAAACCGACCGGCAATCCACCGCGCCATATCGGGTGTAATACGCGTAGGCGCACCAGAGCCCTCCTTTTGTGGGTTGACGGTATCCGAATTGGCCGGGCGAAGAGGGAATCGGGCGCGGAAATCTCGTTGTTCCTGCTCGGTGAGGATGCGTCGTGTGAAGCGGGTGAGGTAGCCTCCGGGGCGGGTAATGAGGCGCGTTATGCGGGGAAGGTGGACGATGTCGGTGCCGATGTTGAGAGCGAGCGGGAAGGGGAGAGGTGGTAATTTCATGGTGAGGATTGGAGGTTGGAAGTGGGCATAGATAGGCACGTTAAGTGTAGCTAAAGCTTCGCTTTTTTTCGGTTTCGGGGGAGATTGGCCTTACAAGGGTGACTAAGCCAGCATTATCATTCCTGTCAAGATGATGAGATATGTAGTCTCTTCTCGGATGGTATGATTTCCTCAATAGTGAGAGAGATTTGATCTCAATATTCCACAAGCTTACACTAGTGTAAAGACTGCAAGGACAACCATTGCTTCAACTACAGAGCAGTCTCCGATCTTGCTACGCCAACCTCATGGCACAATTGCACAATTACGAAAGGAAAATAAGTCTTCCAGGCGTATACCTCTATATGTACATATCCGCCTAGCCCACGGTCTCTATCGAGCCGTCGGCTAGCGATCACAGTCACTCCAATCGCTCTGACCCCTCACGCTTCCAACCAAGGTGTATATCGGGTCATCCTGGGGGAAATGCATCGTGTTTCGAGTCTTGAAGATCAGGACATCATCCGGCCTTTCAGTTATCCTAGGGATACTCTAGTTGTTTTCCTTCTTGGTCTCCCCGTTCATTTGTTTCAGGAAGTCCCTAAAGACAAGTCAGTCAATTGGTCTAACATTCGTGTCTCTGAAAATTGGACACGTTGCAACGACTCAAATCTCAATACGCTATTGCACAGGACTCGTGTGCTAGCATGCGGAGAAACATACTGAATGAAAACCTCCTCGTCCTTGGAAGACGCCTGGATCGGGGGAGCAGCGGGCTTCTGCTGGGCACCACCGCCACGGGTAGCAAGGTAGACACCACCGAAGAGGGATCCGAGGATACCGAGAGCGAGCTATATGAAATTGACAAGTATTAGCCAGCCTCCTGTTAAGCGGCACTCCGTGTCCTTCCCGGACGACAGGAAAGGAGCCAGACGACGTCAGGGCGACGGGAACATACGTGGTGAGAGCCGACTTGCTTGCCGGCGAGCTGGTAGTAGACGACCATTATGACGATTGAGGGGAAGGGGTTCGAGAATGAACGGTTAGGGCGAATGAAGCGGTTCGAAAGAGCTGGTTCTGCGGCAGTCGTCCGAACGGCACAGCGATGGAAGTTGCGGCGGTTGGGGCTTACCAGATGCGGTTAGCCGCCAGTTTATTCATGAGTCAGCAATGCGATGCATAAAATCACATGACGTCCCGATAGCTCCCGGTGTGAATGACGTCGGTATATTGGGACACACGAGCTCTCCGTCTCTTCACAAGCTCTGCACCGGAGAAATACCCAGTCAAGTATTGACATGGTTGAGCTGGGAGGGAAAATCAGTCAGTATCGCGGTGGGAAAATGAGGAGAACGGCGGAGCAAGGCTCACATCGGAACTTTCGTAGCTCTCGTGTCATCGCTTGGTATGACCAGAGGAACAGCTTATACCGAACCTTGGGGAAGTAATCTCTTCCCTGACACTGCGGCTGGCTGGATCTCCCGATGGTCCCGATGTATGAGGACTAAGGGAGGCTGTACCGCTGCCGTAGCATAGTAATATCTTCTTCTTGTCGAAACCACCTCCCTCGCTGCTTCTCACTTCACATCTCCACCTCCATTTCATCTCCCCCCTCCACTTTAGTTGTACCTCCACACGCAAATCCATCATGTTCTGGGGGAAGGGAAAAGAAGAATCACCTCCTGAGCCCCAAGAGCCCGTTAAACGGGCAAAGCTCAACCCTCACCTGCAGAGAATCGTTGATCACGACGACCAATTCTACGACGATGTCTACAGTCCATAGTACGTCCATTGATCCCGCTGTCGCCTGCCGTTCATCCCCCCATCCCTTCCCCATACTCCCCGCCGCCCCCACAGCTATCCCCAGCGCCCGCAAGCCCAGCTCTAGCGGCAGCCGCAGCTATACACAGCAGGAGGCACTCCAAAATCTGACAGAAACCCAGCTCCGTCGACTCAGTCGATACCCCTTACCGCTATGCCGGTTACGCCACACGTCTACGCACCATCCTCCTCTCCGCCCATCGCTACGTCGCCTACACCTCCGATGTAGGCGAGTCATTCCGCCCAGTCGCGCATCCCATCCTCGTGCGCTCCGCATACGCCATCTCTTGGACGTACCTACTCGGCGATGTCGGACACGAAGGGTACAAGGCATACCTACGCAACCGGCGGGTCCTGGCACCACCCTGCGAGGCATATAAGGATTCGTCAGACCTAACACATCAGGAAGTAGTCATGGGCATGGCGACGGGAAACATTACGGGGCCGTTGAGCAATTCACAATCACCATCGGGTTCATCGTACCCTAGCGGACAAGGGGTGGGAGGTGGCGATACGCTCACACCCTGGCCGACAGCGCGAGTCCCGCTGATTGAAGATTACCGGGTAGTTATGGCACAACGCGCATTGTTCCAGGGTCTCGCAAGTATGGGACTTCCGGCCTTTACGATCCATACTGTGGTAAGATATTCCGGGCGGGCGTTGAAGGGCGCAAAGAGTACGTTTATGAGAACGTGGGCTCCTATCGGTGTATGCTTTTCCCTCTTTTTCCCACAAACCGGATCCTTCTTAAGCGCCTGAGAGTGTACAACTTATTAACTGGTACCCAGCTTGGTCTCTCTGTTGTTCCATTCCTGCCTTACATCTTTGACCACCCTGTCGAGGAAGGAGTTGACTGGGTGTTCCGCAATGGACTACGCCTTTACGGAGGCGAAGACGCCGTCCGGGAGCTACCACGGCATTCAGAAGTGTCAAGGACTGGAAAGGATCAAGATCACGAGGACCCCACGTCTCTAGACCATTTCCATATCAAGGTGCAAAAGGGGGAGCTTCCAGCAAACGGGGAAGTAAGCTGGGAAGACTATAAAGAGGATCTGCTGCGCGCGAAAGAGCAAAGGAAGCGCGAGCGCGAGGAGCGCGGAGAGTCAGGGATCCTGGCAATGTTGGGGTTCGGGTCAAAGCAGAAAGAGAACAAGAGCAAAACTGAGTGAACACCTTGCCGGATGTGTTTCGAGGGGAGGAACGGAAGGAATGCAGGCAGGCTATTTTGAAGAAATAAGTGTTTCTCTCGACTTCACTTTGTTATACATGTTGCCTGATGCATGCACCCTTTCCTACGCAGTCTCTACTCTATTCTCTTTTTCTTGTTGTTGCCCAAGTGTACTCTACAATTCTTATTTCCTTCAGACCTGGCATGGCATATAATAATCACATCGGCGAGGCTTTACTTAATTGAATATCTTTTATCAAACAAGGAGTCACCATATCCATAAGAACAACTATTAACATATAAATTCATGCCAAACATGGCTCGTCTCTTCTCTACAGTCACTTCACTATACAGCTGTACAAACAAGAAAGGATAAAGGATAGAGTCGGATCAAGGTAGATTGGAATAATATCCAAAAAGAGTTAAAAGTGACGAGAGAATGGCGGAGGAGTCAGGTCTCTGCGCTGTCACAGAAGAGGGTTCAAGAAGAGAAGGATGGAAGGGGTAAAAGGTCAAAAACAGTATGGGGAATAAGTAAAAAGAAAAGAAAAAAGTATGTAGAAAAGAAGAAAAAAGGAGGCGTGAGGACGCCGTCGTATAGAAGATACAGGCAGAACCAATAATATACCAAGTGCATCCCACGGACAAGGGAAAGCGGTGCAGAGACCTTTGTTTCTCCCATCCACTCTTCCTAGGCTATACTGCCCCAGGCTGCCTTGACCCAAGACCATGTGATTTTTTTATTTTTTCTTTGTACATCGTTTTGAATGGGCTTAGTTCCATCCCAACGAGTTTTCGGCCATGACGGGAGCGCTAATCATTTGCGTGCGTTGGGTGCCACGGCTGTTTTGACTGCCACGAGACATGCGACCACCGCCAGTGAACAGAGATCCACCACCCTCGCTCATCTGATCGACTGTTGAGCTCGTGCGACGGTGAAGCTGACGCTTCTTGCGGTAGCGGCGGGCGACCCAGAACATTCCGGCACCATATGCGGCAGCACCAGCCACGACACCAACGCCAATACCGACAGAGCTTGGCTTGGCTTTACCACTGCTGCTAGCGCCAGCAGTCGAGTCGTCGTAGCCGCCGTTGTTTGAGCTATCGCCGTCATTGTTGCTGCTGCCAGAGTCATCGCCGTTGCCATTGGACAGGGAGCTGCCGGTGCCATCATAGTCGCCAACAACAAGTGGGATGGAGGGGTCGATCATGGTCATCAATGTCTCAACAGAGTCATTAGGTTGGTCATAAAGTCGGGAGTTGGGGTTGTGCAGCAGCTTCCGCAATTTTTCCACATCACTTGTCGGAACGTACGCCTGAGCAACAGTTGCAATGTATCCAGTAACTGCTTCGTTGTCGTACTGAGAGATACCGAACATAGGGACGTCGTTGGTTGACCCCTCAAGGGCGTATGCCAGGCCTTGAGGAACGTAAAGGAAAATTTGAGACACAGACATCGGGTTGGTTGCAACGAATGAATAGCGAAGCTCTCTGGTGAAGCCCACTTGGATCAAAGTCGAGTCCACAGGCGGGTTAGGAGGGCCTCCAGCGGGGGCGATGGATCCAGGAAGCTGGGGAGTGGAAGTGCTGGTAGTCGTCTCGGTTGCTGTTTCCTGTTCAGTCTGAGTAGGCTCCATGATAATGCTAGTCTCCACCCAGTCGGTATTTTCCGAGACCTGGTCGGTGGTTGACGGAGTCTGCGTGGTTGTGGGCGGTTCCGTAGTTGTGGGCTTCTCCGTGCTAATAATTGGAGTAGGTGTAGACGTAGGAACAGTGGTAGAGGTGGGCTGGTGAGACGCAGTGGAACTCGAAGTAATCAAGCCTCCTTCCGAGGACGAAGTAGGAATTGCCGAGTTGCTAGAACTAGACGTCTGTGCTGGCGGGATGACTGGGACCGAAGTTGTCAAGCTTCCAGATGAGGGGAAAAGGGCGCTTGTCACATCAGAAGGCAAAGGCAAGATTCCAGAAGTAGGCACGATGTTGATTGAGCTTGAAGATGACTGTGTCGACTCGGGGACGCTGATGGGGATTGTCGGCAGATCGAGCAAACCGCCCGAAGTGCTTGAAGATGTGGGCGTAGCGCCAGTGGAAGTCGAAGACTGGCCAGGGAAAAGACCATCAAGAAGGCCAAACGTGCTGGTAGATGTCGGACCGGGGGTGTTTGAAGTCGAAGAAGAGGATGTGCCATCAAGGCCAGCGAACAAGTTACCCGAGGTACCGGTTGTAGTAGATGTCGCACCAGTGGTTGTGCTCGTAGTAGACGACGAAGAATCGCCACCGAGACCCAAATTAAGATCAATTAGGGGTTCGGACGAGGTAGAGGTCGCTGTAGGCGACGTCTGAGTGGTGGTTCCAGTACTTTTTTCAGTGCCAGTCGTAGATGAGGTCGAAGAATCACCTCCCAGAGTCAAACCAAGATCAAGCAAGTTCTCGGACGTGCTGGTTGGCTTAGACGCGGTGTCAGCAGTAGTTCCGGTGCTGGTCGAGGTCGAGGTCGAAGTGGAAGACGAAGAATCATTGTCCGGGTTCAAAATTGAACCAAGTCCACCAAGCAGGCCATCTGACGTGGTGGTCGATGTAGATGTAGCGGTGTCGGTGGTGTCAGAAGACTTGGTGTCAACGGACTTCGTGTCGACAGCATCATTAGCGGTTTCTGAGCTACCTGTCTTAGTTGTGCTCGAGCTGTCAGACTCGGTAGTTGAACCGACAAGGCCATTCCATAAATCTTCCAGTGGGCCTTCTGTTGTCGTCGACGACAAGGTGGTGGTGCTAGTCTCAGCAGGTTTGGAGTCCGCAGTAGTTGTGGCTGTAACAGCCGCTACTGTAGCCTCTGAGGTAGTGGTAGAAGAAGCGCCTGTCGCAACGCCGGTACTGGCAGTGCCAGTAATAGTGTGCGTCTTGCCGTTATCATCAACTGAGAGAGTAATTGGCACAACCACCACATCTGGCTCCTCGGGAGCCTTAGCCGAGGTGGTCGTGGTGGTAGTTGTACCCTCAGGCTCTTGTCCTTGATTTTGATTAAAGATCGAACCCAACCAATTCTTTGGGTCCGAGTCTTGGCCATTTAGGAAAGAGCCGAACTGGCGTTTGACCTGCTTGTGATCGTAGCGAGCATTAGGTTGGGTAGCAGCAACCAACTCCAGCCCACCGAGCGACAGAACAGCCGCAAGAAGAGCGCTTTGGGATACCATGGTGATTTGGCTAACGCAAGACGATCAGGAAGACGCGGGGAATGGCAGAGACGATGGCAGCTGTATAAAAGAGAGGACTGAGCAAGGGCTCAAGAGTTCGGGCCGAAATCCAAGGATGCAGGATTAGTTCGAGCGCCGATACTGGATGCGATCGTCTAACGTCTGGAGGTTGGCGGCGATTGTCGAGTTCCTCCTTTTCTTTTCTCCGCAAGGGGCAACGAGGCTGGCGGCGATACGCGTGGGAGAAACGATGGATATTCCTCGGGCGATAAACAAATCCAATTGAAAGAGCGGCAGGGGGTGGGTTGACAGGCGAGTTAACCAACAAAAACCCCTTTAATTAATCTTTAGCGATAGAGTATGCTGATAAACGAGTGTGAATGCTGTAAGGAGCGAGCGGTGGTATCTAGAACAGGCGACTGTCAAAAAAATGGATGGCGGAGGTGGTGGTGGTTGTTATGGTACCTGTTTCAAAAGAGGGCGCGACCGTGGGATAGGGATGCAAGGAGAGAGCAAGCGATGAATTGTCAGTCCCAACGGTTCATTGACGCAGAAGGTAAAAGAAAAACCAAGGACTGGCAACGTCAACGACAGCACCAACGATGGCGAAGCATAGGTGAAGAAGAGAGAGGAGAACGGAAGAGTTGATCAAGATGAGGAAGAACAGCAGCCAGCAGGAGAAAGGAGAAGAGGAGACTGGGGAGAGGGGGGCAGTGGAGGGCCGTGGCAATAGCACAGTGTACTAGTACAAGACAAGTGGGTTACGCAACAGACACCGGCGTATTATTATTTCTGTAATCTTTGTTCTCGCTTCTAAGAATAACTCCCATCTTCGCTGTTCTTCCAGACGGCCCTCTCCTCCCTCGACCCCGAGCTGAAAAAGACCTTGTTTCAGCCTGCTCTCTTTGCTTTCGGAGAATGTGAAAGATGATAGCATCCTTTGCGTCCGCTCATGCAGAGTCAATTCAAAGACGATTACAGAGAAGCTAGAAATATGACGCCATGCCAGGCGAGGGCCAATAATACCGAGTTCAACCCGTTGGTAAGACAAATACAACACGAGGGCCTTGGCTTCTTGGAGGCTTGGTGTGATTTCGGACCATGGTGGCTAGCTCCAAGAGTTCTCTTCCATCTTGAAGAATTTGGATCGACAGGCGACCGAAAAGTGAAAACTGGAAGACGAGAATTCAGGATCCATCTCATAAAATGCTTGAAATGACTGAGTTGGCAGAAGATCGCTGCCTCTCAAGACGGATTGTTGAGCACAGCGCCAACGTCAGACAGAGGCTGAAGCGGAAGGCTGTGAACATGTCAACAGGATCAGTTCCTGAGAGTCGAGAATAATAATAAACGGCGAGGTTGAGCATGACATCTCGCCTCCACCAGCAGCCCAGCACGATTGCGCAGTATCAGCGAGTGGTGCTGGGCGACTTCAAGGAGTGGGACAGCCAACACTTTCCAATTTGGTCTTGGATGACGGACCTTGCAGCAATGGTGCGAAAGACCGCAACCACGGCCAGTGAAATGGAGGCGCCGATCGGCATAATTGCAAGGCGCACATCGCAATGGGGAGGGCGGGTCTGCGCACAGCACGCCCAACCTCATTTGGTCCAGGCCGAGACCGCCGGCGTGTCTTTGGCGAGTCTTTGGTCTCTTTAGTGGAGCCGGTTCCTGGATTGCGGTGGGGTCGCCCGGTGCGTGTCTGGAGCCAGAACTCTGTGTGTTCTCGCTTCTCACCACACCAGTGCTGCCGATCACCACCACCACCAAAGTCAGTTTTCCATCACAGCTCGCCCTTCTCAAGTGGGCTCGAAGAGGGCTGATTTGAAAGAACGAAGACACTGAGAATCGAGATCTCCTGCAGCCCAAGATCCTCAACAAACAACGCAAACATTCCGAGCCCCCTTTTCCCTGAAATTGCACAAACACCAAGCTTGTCTCACAAGTTATCCTCCAAGGCGGCGCTCCACGATGCCTCAAGCATCTGCCGGAGCCACTCGGCTATCACATCCCATTCCTGCGCATGGTCCTCCGCTCGTGTGCTTTTCCCTGGACGTCAGTTCGGAGAAACGACGGGGGGGGCCACCGGTAGTTCCCCAGCTAGCCTGGAATTGAAGAAATCAGGAATAATACTGGATTCGGAGTAGTAGTGGTGTGGTGTCAAGAACGTCACCACGTGCATGGCTCATCAAGAATGCGTCTTTTTGATTCAGACCTCGAGTCTCAAGCAAATCGGCCAAACCGCATTCTTCGCACTGAGGCTGAAACAGTCCTCTTCTACAAACATGATGTTATGGCATTCCTTGTAAAATGAATCTTCTGGGCCAAAGGGACGTGCGACATGTAGTCGGTCCCACGGTGCGGACCATGTCTCCGACCTCGACGCCCTGTGATTCCGACCAGCATGAAGCTCCTTGATTTTCCTGGCCAAGCCCGTCACAGACTCACACGGTGAAGAGTGAGGATCTGGCGCGATCTCCTTACTTTTCCACGTCAATTCCCGGCAGAGTCCAGACTTCCTGATCGACGCCAGCGGCTAGTCAGCAGTCAGCACCCTGAAGTTGGCATGAACGCGAACACAAAGTTCGTCTCTTGGATGGTGTGACTGAGTCAAACTGGCCCAGGATTCCTCCCCTTCCCCTGACCAGCCAGCTGTGGAATGTGATCGTGAAGCTCATCAGCGAGACCGTGGATGCTACCCGACGCTAAGCCTGTTCCTGACCACAGGCCGCTCCCACCACCAATCAGCTTGCCGGCCACCCAGGCCCAAGATTTGGCCCAGCAGCAGCGTCCAAGGTTCATGCTGGACAGCAGCATGAAAAAGAAAATACAACGCTGCGCTTCATTTCCTCCAGGCTCCGACCACGCTGGCTTCGTGAAAATCTCCGGCCAGCGCAGGAATTGGAATCTTGGACCCGCATCTTGCATGAGACTGCCTGCACCTATCAGTTCTCTTCATCTTCAGCATCCCTCGCCTTGTTCTGACAGAACATTCTGGCTGCCCAACACCCTGTCACCGACATACGCTGTCCGCCACCGACGGCGTGCAGATCAGGCATTCAACAATCGTTTTATGTCAGTATGAGTACAGAAATTTCTTGACTGGTGGACGCAGTTACTCGAGCCAATCCTCTTCCAATGTCAGGGTTCTACCACAAGCTACTCAGCTTCTAAACTATACCACGCTAGCATCAGTCAATCAGTAACACAAATCATTAACATTTTATCGCTCTAGGACTTTCTCTTCCCAGTTTTGACTTTCCCTCATAGGTTTCCATGCTCCCAACTGTCTCTTACAGCTTCCCCTTAATCGGCCCCGTCACAACAGCCGAGCACTCAATCTCAACATCCGAGCCCATCGGCAAAGTCTTGACAGCCACACACGTCCGGGCCTTCAGATCGAATTGTAGTACATTAGCCTCCGAGCAAAGACACAACAAGCAATGAAATGAGACGAGAAAGGGGGTCAGGGAAGAAATACCGGCCTCGGCTCCGGAAACCCCTCCATATAAGCCTCATTCATATCCTTGAAGTCATTCATGTCAGCCAGAAATACGTTCACCTTGGCGACGTCAGCGAGGCTAGATCCGCTCGCTGTGAGGACCGCGCTGAGGTTTGTGATGATTTGGCGCTACCGTAGCTCCGTATTAGCATTCTTCCGATAAGCAAGAAGCGGCAACACTTTATTCAAAATTATATAAATAGACATCAGAGGGCTTTGTAGCATACAGTTCGGTCTTTTACACTCCCATCCACGATCTTCCCAGTCTTGGGGTCGACCCCGAGTTGACCGGAGCAGAAGGCGATGTTCCCGACCACGGTGGCCTGGGAGAGAAATGGCGCGGGCGCCGGGGCGTCGGAGGATCGGACGTGAATTTTAGACATTTTGATTATCTGTGTCTTTTGTGTTCTTCCAGATGCCGGCTAGGATAGTGAGGTGTAGGTTAGGATGTTGGATACCAGCGCTTTATGGCGGTTGAAGTTGGACCTTGGGGGAGTTGGAGTCGATCCCCGCTGCCCCACTTCGATAAGATAGGACCGCGATAGCTGAGTTCTACAAACAGGAGAAATGAAGGCCTGTTATCTGGTAGTTCACTGTTGCTTTTATTCTAGGCCTTCTCTGGTTTAGTAGATGTGTGTGTGTTTACTTTGGGGTTTATTCCGTATATATGAATTGAGATGGTGCTCCACCTGCATAATAGCACTATATATATCTCAGTCATAATCATGCAATATACATTGAACCCTATTTGATTCCATCAGGAGCACCTGAATTAACCTCCAGCCAGAAGAACTGCTCTCATACACGCCCAGAATACACCGATAATCTAGGTTTTATATGAGTGGCTGAAAAAAAACACCACAGTTAATCAATACAGATATACCCCTGCTCTACATGTCTTCAACAGCATCTACTGATTAGTGAGCCTTGACATGTATTTATTCTTTTATAATGATATAGTTTAACTAGCTAGTTAAAGTAGCTGTATTGTCTGATCTCAAAACATGCTCTTCAGGCTGAATTGACCAGCTTTGAAATAATTCATAATGAAGGTATAATCTGCGCAAATAAATTCACGGCCAACATCACTACAGTAACACTCATCACAAGATAACTCCAGACTGAATTTTCGGTGAATTTCAGCTTCACTGACCTTTTCACCCTCCCCCTTCCAAAAATTCCATAACCGGCATCCTGGCCGAGAAAGCGAGCTGCAAAGGCATCGATTCCGACCATGGACCGCCACACACCCCATGTTCTCTCCCCAGTCCCAGAAGAAGACACCAAACCCCCGGAGAAAGTGAAAGATGATAAAAAACAAGACGAATATGAGAAAGAAAAAGTGGTCATATCCGAGACCGAATCAGACTCTGATGACGATGGCGTCCTCCCGCTCGAAATAAACGTCCACGGCCTTAAGGCAAAGGTATACCTCAACTGCGCAGACATCGATATCATTCCGGCCAGATACCTTGAGAAAGCGGATTGCTCGTGTTCGTTTCCCCGTCTTTTATCTACCTTAGCCTCCTCCACTACTACTGGATTGCCTAACAAAACCTAGACCTCCTCAAACGCAACCCGTGGATTTTCCGCGCCGCAAAGGACGGCCGTGAGGTAGACATCAGAAAATGGTCAAAAGTTGACATCCGGTTCCGTGGCGTGTTCAAGACCCTGAAGAAGGTTCCATCCTTCAAGCATGGTCTATTTGATGGCGATAATACTGGCAGTTGGCTTATGAGCTCGAGCTCGAGTTCGTCGTCTTCGAAGATTGATTTCGAAGAGGCAGTTAAGGCGCAGGGTCAGGTTGTTTATGCTCTTCTTGACGAGATTTCAAACATGCTTAAGCTTCGCCGTGAGATGGACAACCATCGGCAGTTCTTTTTCCTGAGGTGAGTTTTGTTTTTTGATCATCTGTGATGCAAATATAGGTATATCTCTGATTCACTACAGACCGAGACTAGTTTCTTGCAAGCCAGAGTACTGGACTGGGTACCGCGAAAAGCATCGGGATTCACCTTACACCGCGGGCTCACTTTCGTTGGATTATGAGCCTTACCGGGGTATGCCGCATGTCGTTGTGCCTGTCGTGACGGTAAGTGGGCTCTCTTCGTGATATCTATTACACATAGGGGATGAACACGACCTATGACCAACTAACACTTTATTTTCCCTACAGACAACCGACCGCAAGCAGTCCCTCAAGAAAGCCCTAGAAGGCGAGTTCAAGCTCCTCCTCGCGCAATACCTGGTTAATATCCACTGTCTCTCGCCCCCCGGTGACAAACTCCCAGACCAAGAAGGCTTCCTAATCAGCCTCCACGGTTCCAAACTGCACATTCTCCGCGGAATCTTCCCAGGCCAAAAGACATCGAGGGTCTGGTGTGGCCGACACAGACCCTCCGGCATCGAGGAAACGAGCACAAACAATCATGTGTCGGGAATGAACATGAACGAGCGATTCTACAGCAAGACGAACATAGACCGGTTCATGGAGCAGGTGGAATGGGATCAGCTCTCGAACCCGAACAACGAGAGCGAACCGCGCGCGTTCCAGATCCTGGCGAGCCGCGAGTATGATCTGTGGGTAAAGTGGGAGTTTGTGGCTGCGCAAAAGATGCTATGTGGGATGATGATGTACCTTATGAGTGGACAGGCGAGGTGTGGAGTGTTACAGGAAGTGTTTGGCAAGTACCCGTATGATGAAGGGTATGAGGCTAATAGTGATGATGAGAAGGAGAAAGCGGCCAAGGAGCAGCAGGAGATAGAGGAGAAAGAGGCGAAGATGAGAGAGTTTGAGCAAAAGAAGCGTGAGGAGGGTAAGGCCAAAGCCGTTGAGCGAGAGAATATGAGGACTTCGATGAGGGATAAGATCGGGGGTATTGCGGAGGGACTTTGCCAGCCCTGGTGGGACTGGGTATGGGATGACAAGAAGAATGAGACGCGTGCAAAGAAGGCAGATGATGAATTAATCGTTGGAGGACCTTCACGGGATTACTGAGCTATTGGATACAGCATGCTGAGAGGGAGAGCATAGGATACTATTCCAAGTTGAGATTGTTTGCTCACTTCTACACAAGAGCGGAGAGAATAGCCAACCCGCTCGAAACACCCTCGCAATTTTATTCAGCGCTCCATATGGCGCCTTTCTGACTCAAATTCTGTGAACCCATCAATGCCCCATCCGTCCACTCCTCCAGTCCTGAAATACTCAGTAACAACGCCTATTGCATAGCATGTACCCGCTGTGGCGGCACCACTAATCAACATTCGCCGAAGTACTTTTCGAACCTTAGACTTTGGAGCGCTCTTTGAATGTGATTTCTCGGTAGATGATTGATTATAAGGCAAATTTCCGGTATGAAAGTCATCATCTGCGGGTTGGGCCACAGCCGCTTCACCGGAATGTCCTTCAGTGAGGGTTTCTGGAATATCCTCGATTTGAGTATCGTCGATGGTTGAACTTTTTGTTTCAGGAACCTTCCGAAATACAAGAATATCTCCTCCACCTGATACAATTTCGTATCCCTCCTCGTGCATTTGTTTAAGACATGGTAGGAACCTGGCGGGGTTCGTCAAGCGTGTAAGCACTTCAGCCGGATGTAGAAGCTCGCCTGATGTTTGAAGCGATGAGGTAGTTTCGGCTTCTGTCACTGAAAGTGAAGATGGATCATATGCAAATATGCGATATACTTCCGCATTTGAAGTATCACGCGTCGCTGGTGCATCCTTGTGCGAGAGGCTTATATATGGGGCTTGTTCGCTTAGTTGGTTTAAAGCGGCATTGATGGACCACTCGCTAGGTGGCGCCGATGAGTCGGCATTCAGGTTTTCCGCGGGCTTATTGTGGCTATCAACATCCACAGCACCGGTGGAAGATTCGCCTGTATTCTTAGGTGTCTCGGCTTCGAGCTCTGATTCGATACTTAATCTTCTCGGCTCATAGGCAGCTCGGATATCATGGGCACGCAACTGATCAAGTTCCTCATCTCTTGCATCAGTTGCTGTAGACGTGAGATGCTCATTTTCACGCCTGGACAGGAAACCCGCCCTGTTGAGGCCTTTTTCCTTGTGGTGCTCAGTTACTGGCTTTTCGGAAATGGTCTTTTCTGCGCCGAGGATCTGGCTTGGTTGGACGATATTATCATTTGATAGAGCGCCGTAGCTATCGTCATCTGGTAGCATTCGGTATTCAGGTCTTTGGTTGAACTGAAACGGTTCGGCATGGGCAGCTCCTTGAGGCTCTTCAAGGGGTACGTCATCCACGGTCTTCTTAGGCGAGGCAAATTCGGAGGCCGGACCTTGAGGGGTAATATTGAATCCGGATGTATCCTCGGGCACAGCTGAACTTTCAGGTATAGTCGAGTCTCCCTTATTTGAGCTGCCGACAATATCTGATTCGGAGTAATCGTATGGCTTTTCTTCAGCTATCTTTGATGACGGGGGTTCAAGGTCTTTGGAGGATCCATGTGCCGCAGCTTGCCCTTCAATAACGTAATCGTCTTCAGGTCGTTTGGGAACCATACGACCGCTGACAGGATCGAATTCAAACGCAGCACCCGTCGACTCCGGCGGGGGTTGACTTTCTGCCCTTTCAGATTCAGCAACTCGCATGTCACCACCAGAAGAACCCCTCGAATCCTCCTTTGCTCTGCCAATATTATTCTTCGTGTCATTCTCCGGCTTATCAAGACCAAACAACGACCGCCACAGCGAAGTGAAACCATTTTCAAACCTGGCCCCAAAGTTGGAAGCAAACGGTTCCAGTCTTCTTCCAAACAAGGCCGCGTATGGATCAGCCTCTATCTCCTTCCTAATACGTTCCATCCGCTTCTGCGCCTGGTCTTCCCAAGAGTCATGGTCATGCTCCTGTCTGTGTCTACCCCGGAACTCGTGGAAGTTCGGCCTGAAGCTCTTCTGGCCCCAGATCCATGATGGATTCCGCCACGACTGATAGTGGTAGTCTGGGTATACAGTTTGGTGGTCCCGCAAGGGATGACGAGGTCTTCGTTGGCGTTCGTGCCTGCTGAGTATGTATTCTATGTGCCTCTTGTGTCGGTCGCGGTTATATCTCTCATGCGAGCACCCCCACAGGCAGCGACTTTGAGATGAAATGCTGTATGGAGCTTGGAAAATTGCGTATGGTGGGCTGCGTATGCTCCGAATCGACACCGTGCTAACGTGAGCCATGGCTGTGGCGATATCAACGATAATAGCGACCGAGGGCTGACGGCGACCAGCCGTTTAGGTCACATCGGAGACGGTCAGCAGTGAATCAAAGCCCTATTCGGTAAATGGGAGGAAATAGTCCGAAGAGTATAAATGATCGATGCTTGGAGGTGCGGTGAGCTCCAGAGCTCCAGAGCTCCAGGTTGGCATGCGGAGTTCCTTATCAGTGCGGGGTCAGCTGCCAATGACGTGCCTGAGTCATCCACTGCATCGACGCATTCGGACTCTCCACAGTATGTAGGACGGTCTCTCATGATTCTATACTATATAGGCATTATTCATATCAAATCTATGCTCATTTCACTTAGATCTCCAAGGTCGAGATAGCCAAGCCATTAGGGTTAGCGGGCGTCGGATCGAATGTAATAAAGTTCGTCCAAAACTTCAACCCCTCAATGCCCTCTTCTCTGCAGATGATGCCCTTGTCCTCTGCCATCTCTAATTCTTCAGCTGCCACTCCCACGCTCCATCCGAAACGTTGGGCTGCCCCCTGAGCTGTCACCGGTTGTCCAAACAAGCGCCAGTCCCAGGGAACGGGTTCTGGAGGCGGAACCTGTCGGAGATTGGCCATCCAGTCCTGGAGCTGGCGAAGGGTCTTTTCATCGCTCCAGTCGTATCTTTGGACTACTAGGAGACCGCTCTTAAACCGCCGAAGTCGAACAGGTAGCTTAAGCTTCTCCCAGAGCTCAGCCGCTCTTTGAAAGTCTGAAGGACTTACCAACTCAACCCCATTTCGGGAGCGATTGAACACTGCCCAGAGGTCAATAAGACTCATAATCCCACCTTCTTTCTGGAGGACGCCCTTCCGATCATCAGTGAGATATTCGGCTAAGTTTCGCGATAGCTCGGATAAATATAGGTTGCCTGCACTGGATCCGAGCATATCCTTCGTCGTAACCATCCCAAGAGCGGCAGCAGATTCAGAGAGAACTGCGCTAGTTTCCGCCGAAGTTTCATCGCTGGCCATGCCTGATTCTCTAGCCAATGTTTCGGCCAATGCAACAATTTGTTTTGCAGACGCCATGAGCGCCTCCAAATCCTCGAACGCATTTCCAATCACGAGCTCGTTGTTTTTGCGAGCCTCAAGCCCTCGTCTTTCCAAGCCGGCAATTCCAACACCAGGCGATCGAGTCTGAGTGGGTGTGTCTAGACCAGTAGATACACCTGTCGGATCTGGCGACGATGTTGGCTTCGACTGCGATGGTTGCTGCGGGGCAGGGGGTGCGTTGTAAAGCAGCCATTTCCGCTGAACCAACGCTCCCCTGAGTCTCTCAAGGAAGATTTTCTCGCCGCCTCCTCGAAATGAAAGTTTTATGTGATCGCTGACATCAGTGTTCCGAATATTCCCCTCCTCGAAAAACGGCGCCGGAGATTCCGATCTGTCCTGGTTATCGGGGCCCCGCAACGCGTTGACAGTCGATAAAGATGCACCACATATCTCACACTCAAGAAGGGAAGGGTGGTTTATGAAGGTACAGCGCGAGCACATCACCGAGCCACTGCCATTCGATGTACTTGTAAGCCCAGTTCCCTCCGTTGGAGTTCCTTGCCCGGGCTGAGACGTTGAGGGTGTTATAGCCGGGCTTTCCCGACTTGTCGCCGCAGCAATTGCAGCCTTCAGAATCGTTGTAAACGGAGGCTTTATTCCACAAGCGAGACAAGGAGGAATTGGTGTAGAGTTAGTGGCCGTAGAGGGGTCGAAATTCGACGGCACTGGGTTGGAGAACGAGCATATTGGACAAACCCATGTCGCATTCACAGGCTTCGGCGGGGGAGGAGTATAGCTAGATGACGATGTCTGAGGGAAGGATGACTGTGTGCCGACTAACTGTGTCCTCAATGGTAGCGACCGCGATGGGCTTGCACCCGAGCCTCGGGGCCCGTCTATGTTCTTGGGCGGCTTGGGGTATATGATAACCTTCGCTGACGATTTCCAAAACCCTGCCTGTATATATGAGCAATAAGCCGTGAGACCAAAACAGGTGGCGCTTTACTTGATATTCCGCTCTGTCGATTTCCTTCAGGTCAATGGCGACACAGTATTTCCGTGGTTCATCGACGGCGACGTAGCAAACTCGGTGTGACGTGAGGTACGCATGGCCATTTTGGTAGTTGGCGACCTTATATTTGCTATCGGTTCCAGAAATTGGGAGTTAACCAACATAGCCTGAGTAACTCATAGGAAAGAAAAGCAAAACAATTGCGACGCAGCAGTAGCAACAGTAGAAGTCGTATCCCACTTACCCTTCGTACAACCCCACCGCATCCTGGACAAAGAGCAGTGTCTCATCGGGCAATAGTAACGGACGGAGCGCGGTGGTCAGATCCAGAGCCTTGAAAAACATCTAGAAAACTCAGCCGGCATTTCTGCGCCTCTTGAAATCCGGAAGAAGACTCCAGGCGAGAATGGAGGAGATGTTGAGGTGCAGCATCGCCGCCGTGACCCTCCTTGGCTGACATAATGTTGATCGCGCCATTTCCTGATTCGGACTAGTTTTCTTGTATATAGATGCCTCCATTGCCCTGATCTTTAGGTCTATTTAGAGTGCTCGCTACGCAAATGTTACATAGATACTGTTCAGTCATAGCTTCGCCACCTGATCCTCCAATGTAGTCGAAACCAAGCTAGCAGCTGCCAGCGTTTCCTCATCCTTGAAGTGCCTTCCAACCTGTTCGGATAGAAGTAACCCGGTTAGCATTGATGGCTTGCCATGCTAAAAGGATATAAAATTATATGTCAGTTAAGGGCTGAGAACAAGACTTACCAGCTGTAGTCCAATCGGTGCGCCGATGTACCTCTCGGGGGCATACTTTTTCCATTCTCTCTCGTCCACTGCAGTCCGTGGCTGGTAAGACTTGTCTACAGCGTCCAGCTGCGGGTCTACATTCAACCCACTGGGGAATACCGCAGCAGGCTGGTCTAGGATATTCCAAATTGCAGTGTAATTCCAATAATGGGATTCACCCAGAACAGGCGCAACTCCGACATATGCAGGACAAAGAATGAAATCTACTCCCCGAGATTTCATAAGCGCATGATATTCGTCTCGATAGATGTCCCGTTGGTAGTTCAACTCCCAGCCCTCACCCACGGCCAATGGTGTAGGACGACTATATTGGAAGGCCCATTCAGTGAGAGGAAGAATCGGTTCACCTGTTTGCGCAATGAGCGCACGCTGGCTGGCGGCTGCATCTGGGAAGTATAGAGAAGACTGTTGATTTGTTAGCAAATGTCTGCAATGTATATCATGCGACCATTTCATATATTTGAGATGGATTTCATACTATAATATCCCAACCGTGGCCATGTTTGTAAGGTTCCCAGTTAACCACTTTGATACCGATGCCCTGAAGCTTCTTCTGGGCATGCTTCAAAGCTCTGAGCACTGGGGGATGCGGACGAACACAGCTGGTTTCATTAAGCATGAAAAGTGTAATAATATGGAGTAGAAAATACGTACCCATCGTCCCACATAATAGCCACCGTCATATTATTTGTTGGCCTGACACTCTTCCAAGGTACTGGCACCAACGACGTTTCTATATCCCATGGCTCCTGATCAAGGACTGCACGTTGAAACAAGTCTAAATCTTGGATAGATTGGCTAGAAAGCGGACCAACTACTCCGAGAATTGATTCCTGGCCCGGCTCAGGGGCCTTGAGCCCAATGATCGGGTTTCGTCGTGCTGTTGGACGAAAGCCATATCCGTTGCAGAACGCCGCAGGGCATCTGATTGAGCCACCTATATCAGTTCCAATGCCTAGCGGAGCACATTTAAAGCCCATAGATGCGCCCTCCCCTAGTCGGTCACACTCAAGTTAATTACCAGAATTAGAAAGTGATAGTCTCATGGAATCGTAGACTGACTGACCTCCTGAAGACCCGCCTGGCGTAAGCAAGCGGTTGTACGGGTTCAAAGTTGTTCCAGTGAGGTTGTTACTGCAGCACAAATGCTTGTGGAATGAGTATTGACCCTGTTTGCGATGAAATATAGAACTGGAATTACCATGAGAGACTGAGGCTGATTCGTTCGCACATGGAAGATTGCACCCGCCTTCTCAAGACATTGTAGGAGAAGGGCGTCTTCTGTCGCAATGTCGTCAACCCTTCGTTTGCATTAGCTAAGTATCATCAATAAATATGAAGGACAACAGTACCAGGCAGCGTAACCTCCATTCAAGGTCAGGTCTTTAATTCCGATTTGCTCCTTGACACTGATGGGAACACCATGCTGCTGACACTCAGTATTTGGATAGCCCGTTAGATGAGGGGAGTGGTCAAAGATACCAAAGGTCCAACCAGCTTTCCAGTCTTCCTATAGTACCCATCTAGCTCTTTGGCTCGCGAAACGGCCTTCTCAGCCATGAACTCTGTAGCGAAGTTGAGCTGGGGGTGGTTAATAGCTAAACTCGGCCCTCTTCGCAGCTCGACATACCAGCTGATGGCCCACGACAGATCTCTTCAGGAAGGCCACAACTACTTCTTCGGCACTGAGCTGGCCCTTTCCCATCACATCCACAAGAGCTGTGGCGGACATTTCCGTTATAGCAAGCTCCTTGTCCGTAAAGATCCCGCTTGTACGCGGGAAACCCGCCACATTAAGCTGGGTTGTAGGAGGTAACTGGCTAGCCGGCACCATCCATTGTTTTGGAATGGACTGTTGGAGAATGTCGCGAGCTTTGCGAGCTTGTATTTCCCAGGTAGGTGCCATGGCGCCTGGTGAGTGGGTGTGTGGAACCTCGGTGAGTTGCGTACAGGGAGAAGCGGGCGTCGAGGACTGGACGCCTCGGTAATTATATTGCTTTTCCCAGCACCACAAACTGCTGTGCTATCTGATATGTGTCATGGCGGAAATGCACGGCGCTGATCGTTGAGATGGTCCTATGATCTTCTCATGCAGCAGAGGACGCAGATATCTCGGCCCCGATAGCCAGTAGAGACTCTGGCTCTACCCCGCGTTCGCCAGTGGATATCGATCAAATAGCCCAAAGATGCCGATTCCAAGGGAACCGAGTATCCGCCTCGGAATGAGGAAATGGGTGGGGTGTACGCTTATCAGTTGGAGATTTGGAGTCTGTCGCAGCATGAACGCGTCGAGTTTCCTGTTTGAAGAGAATGAATGTTGTGTGGTTTACTGCGCTGATGTCATTTAGAGCAACAGCAAACTACCAGCATTGGAATCTTGGAATATTTTCTATTGGACTGTAAAACAAAAGGGAAGTCTTGGAGTATATCTTGATTCATCTTGGGCCGTCTGCTCGGAATCGTTCCGCGAGCCAAGTACTGGGAGGTCAGAGCGTCTGCAATGGGCTGGACCATCAGCCAGACTGGCGGCGATGGAAAGATGCTTACAGTGGGGAACATATAGAGCTAGAAAAGGGGAGTAGAAGAGGCGAACGGAAGAGAAAGAGAAAGACCCGACGATGCGCAACTCATCCTCCTCCTAGAATCATTTCTTTTCCTCCGTCCACCCATATCCTCAGAAATATTCCCCTCTATTCACAACACGCCAGCTCTTTGCACAAAGGGCTGCATTTGGACTGGCATTGGTCAGTGTATTTCGGGGGCGAGTCCGGTTCATTTTCACCCTCCTGCTGGTGCGTCAGACCCCCCGTGTTTGCGGGAGTCGCGGTCTCGGGCTGGACAGTTACAGAATGGATTCCGTAGGCGTGGAAGCATTGCTTTATTACGCTAGCAAGGCTTGAAAATTCAGACACCGAGTGGTCTGATATAGCAACATGCACCGATGCGAGAATCTTATGCTGGCTGAGACGCCAGATATGCAGCTCATGGACGGCGAGGATGCCAGGAACCTAAGAGATGGTTTAGAGACTTAAGATTATGCAGAATCGGTTCGTCTTACCTTCTCGAGGTCGTGCTTCACATCTGCGTGGTCAAGTCCACTCGGGGCGCTTTCAAGCAATATCAGACCGGATTGTCGCACTAGCACCATCAATTCTGCATATCCGCGCCATTGAATACAAACGGCTTACCGAGGGGAATAGAAGACAGCATGATCATAGCAGCAATGCCCAGGCTGGTGGCAGGATCAGCGTAGAATCTTGCCTCATATTGAGTCAGCCATATAACCAATGCTGCAATCATTACTCCTAGGTTGTTGGCTGCATCACCGAGAACATGGAGCAAAACACCCATCATGCCCAGGTCGTGTCCTCCGTGTGCGGGTGCTTCTTTATGCGCCAAATGCCGGTGACCAAGGTGCTACAGCGAATTTCAGCTAAGGAACAGTTTCAAGACCTTTGAACAAACTCGAACCTTGGCTTCATTGTCAATCTCATGTTGCTTCTCAAGATCAATTTGTTCTTGAGACTTTACTCCCAATTCTGAGTCATGGCGATGGTCATGATGACTATGATGCTCATGTCCGCCATGGTGGTGATGCTCTGGATAGTGGTCAAAAACATGAACGCCTGGGGTGACAAGGCAAGTTACCATGCAGAAAAGTGGCACATATTATATTCAATCCCAGCCCAACTGACCCAATGATAAACATGAGCTTGGGATTTTCAACATCTGACTCAGGTGAGTAAGTAAACCCATGCTAGACTTGGCTAACGCACGATGCATTGTCACGAAGCGTTCAATTGACTGGAGGAAGATGCTGATTCCCAGTGCAAACAATAGACTGCCATTAAAGAACGCTCCCAAGACTTGCGCTCGTTGCCATCCAAAAGAAAGCTCCTGAGGCGAACTACTGGATTCTGAGACCTGGTAGCTATTGTTGGTATTGTTTTCATCAACTTGATCATCTTTCAATAAGTGGGAACTAACCTTGATTGCGGTAAAGGCAACAATAAACCCAACTAGATCATTCAACTAATGATGTTAGCATGATGGGCTCTGCTATTTGGTCCTCACGTACATAGTGGAAGGCGTCTGCCACCAAAGCCAGGGAATGGGTGTAAAAGCCAACTATTGCAGATTCAGCGAGATCCTAGGGATGCGAGATTCACCCTTCATGGGAAAATGAGAATACATACCTGCGATCTCGGTGAAAAAGAAGGCAGCAGATATTGTGATGGCCGCTGCCAGCCGGTGCGACCGCGATATCTGGAGCTTCATTGCCCTGAGTTGTGCAGAAGAGCTATGAAGCAAACAGACAAGCTCTAGGTGACCGAAACCATTTTGACCCAGAAAAGAACCGTATTGCTTTTCCAAGCTCACCGTGGGCTGTCGTGTAACGGGGAATGCGGAATGGAAGCCAAAGGGGATATTGGAATTCGCAGACGCGAAGCCGCCAGGGTCAGTTCTCAAACCAGGATAATCAGAGCCCCATCTTGCTTATTTGCTGGTCACGGTGCTCTCAGTTTCCTCTCCGTCTGGTGACGTTGCTCGTATATTGCCTGCAATATGTGGTCTATGGTTGCAGAGCTGCCGATGATTCTTCTGATGCTGAACTAGGTATGTTCCTTTTTTGACAACACTTCAACCCGTCTATGTAATAGGTATACCGTGCAGGAGTTCAATTCAATCTTTCAGTTTGTTATTGGAAATTTCCTCCTGGTTGACTAGATTACTAAATTCGAGCTTATAGACCACCGTTTTCCTGGATCGTATACCGCTTGCTCGCCTGAGGCCTTCAATGAACTATCCACTTAACATGCCTCAGTAAACCTTGCCAACATTGTACATTCCACTTCTCCCCTTTCTTCCAAGTAACTACGTCCTCACTCTTACCAAGAGCTACAAAGCGGGTATACTCGGCATCGTTTCCTTCATATAGCCCCTTCGCGATGAGACCGTGGCTGCCAAGGGCTAAAGGTGATGTTGGTTTGTATGCCAGGGTTTTGGATATCCACAGACAAAATCCATAGCAGTGTAGTACGGTAGGTATATATAGTTCTATCGATGTAAATGTTATATACAAGCCAAACCAAACATAGAAAATCTAAACAGGCTGTGCCATTCCATGCAGACAAACCCCAACCGGGGCACGTCACCTCGTCTTTATCGCAAGATTCTAAAAGAGATGGGGAAAATAACGCGGTGCCAGGGTAGAGGAAACAGACAGGGTAAAAAGTTTACATGTTGTCCTCACTCCACCGACTCCTCGCCTTCAAATAAGCGTCATGTTCTTCCTTCCCCTTGGCAGCATCCAATCCTACACCCAACAGACCCCTCTCAACCCACTCCTTGCTCCCCATTTCAGAAAGACGGGATAGAGCACGCGCGAAGGCAAAGCGTTCTTCGTCACCGCTGAAGATTGAGGATGTTTTGAGTGCCTTCATGGATAGGCCGAGGTCGTCCATCATCATGCGCATGGAGTCGGAGAGATCGGCGTGTTCGCCGTTGTCGTCGAGAGAGGTTTTGACTTCCGATTCGGAAATGAAGAGCGTTGTTAGCGGGGTTTCTGTCGTAAGGACGAGTTTGGCCTGGTTTATAGATGTTAGCTTCGAGGAAACCTATAAATACTGGGCAGTGGATATGGAACGTACCCTGCTTTCGTAGACGGCGTCGATGAATGTGATGAACCGTCTAGCGAGATCGCGCTGGTGCAGCGTCATGGACGGCACATCCGTGATGATGAATGCTTCGTAGTTTCGGACGAGTTCGAGGTAGTCTGCGGCGCCTGTAGCAGATCCAATGAGTTGCTGAAAGCTGAACTTTGCAGCCCTGCCACTGGCGAGAGGAACTTGGATCTTGCGGCCCCAAACTTCTTGCGTGGTCGGGTGCGGAGGGTCGTTAATCGGGTCGCCGAGAAAGTCGAACCATTTCTGAGCGTGCTGCTCGGCTTCCGGACCGAGAGGGTTGTGGTAGACGCCAGATGGCGGACGGGGAATTTTCCGGTAGTCGGTGGGAGAGTTAAGGTTGATTACATTGAGCACGGTTTTCAGGAGGGTGATACACGGGATGAAGGATTCGCGCTGGATGCCGTTCAGGTAGAGGTCATCTGGATGTCGGTTCGAGGTCGTAATGAGGACAACGCCGTGTGACATAAGCAGCTCAAGGAGCCTGAGACAAGTATGAGTAAACTAAATGGTTGAAAGGGAAATAAATCAGACATACCTCCGTAGAATCATAGCATCAGCTACATCCGTACACTGGAACTCATCGAAGCACAGCACGCTCGACTTTTCTGCAATAGCAGCCGCAACCAGTGGCAAGGCATCAAAGTCGTTCCCAAACTGCATCTTCACCACATGCATCCGCTTATGTACATCCTGCATGAAGTTATGGAAATGAATCCGCGACTTCGACGAGATATTCGGTGGCAGCGTCTCGTAAAACAAATCCATGAGCATCGTCTTCCCACATCCAACATCCCCATACATATAAAGGCCCTTAGGCAGGTCCTCGGAAATCGATGATTCCGACTTCGCAGGCGCCTTTGAGAATAACGAGCCGAAAAACGACTTCTTCGGCGCTTGATCCAACGACTCTATACTTGGGCGCACCACCGCAGGAGCTTCATACGACCGGAGCCGTTCGTATAAATCTTGCAGTTGCTCGATTATCTCTACACATTCCACAGTATTAGCACTATCCCGCGGCCCGTTGAGTCGCATAGCCAGCCTACTTACGTCTCTGATAGGGATCGTCTCGAAGCCTCCCCGCCTGGACCCTCGTATTATACTCTGCCAACGGACCACCAGTCTCGCCAGCCGGAGCCTTCACAGCCGCACCATCATCCGCAACAGTTGCTGCCCATCGTCTCGTGCCCTGGTTCACCGAGTACACGCCCGCATTCGACCGGCTACATCTGCGCGGAATCCCGGGGTTGGTTCTGGAGCGGTAGAAAAGCCCACCGTGTAGAGTCCTCCGATAATCCGAAATATAGGTCGGCCTAGTTGTACGCAGGGCCACAGGGTATACCGGCACTCGCCGTCTCAGAAGCGCGCTGGCGACATGGTCCGCGCAAAGCCTGGCGGAGGAGCCACTCATTGACATCTAGATTCGCAGTCGCAACAATGATCGAGGATTGCGCTGTTATAAATTCATGCAGATGTATCGTCTAGGGGGATAGTGAGTAAAGCCAAGCCGGCTCGTAGGCGAACTGCAGACTTTATCAATGTTTGCGCTTGGTGTATTTTCTTTCTTTCCACCTGCCCGGCCGGATTTCCGTGATTGTCGGCGGACGAAACGCGGGGACGGAAGGGAGAGCGATTAGCGCGGCTACTCTTCCACGGGGCGGGGTTATAGTAATGGACAGGGATATATAGGCAATATGCAAGTGAATTAACAAACAATGCCCGATTGCAGTAAAAGACGCATTCACCGTCAGCGTTTTGGCAAATCCAGAGGCGAAAAAGAACCGCATCGTTGCCGAGGGAGGCAGTCATGTGACTCGGGAGGCGGCACCCAGTTTTAGTTCCGACGCGGACTACGGAGTACAGAAAATGGGCGTCGCCTGGTCCCATGGTTCCTGCTTCAGGGACAGACAATTTGGGTTATTTACTTCTGTTAAGATTTATTGGAGATAAAAGTTAACTCTGTATATGCAGGCTAAATTTTTATGTACACACGACAAATATGAGAAAAGGGTATGAGAGCAAAAAAAGTAAAGAAAACAAGAACGGGAAACCAATGTACATGATCGCATCAACATTTCAGACGTCTCAATCTTGACATCCTCAACCTCGTGAATAAACAAACGCATTCGTGAGGCTGGTGACCAAAGAACATCCCTGAACGCCGCGACATCCTAAATACCCAAACATAAGAGAAATAGTCGGGCTGAAGTATGAGTAGACACAAAAGAAATGGCAGCGAGAGATGGAACAACAAGGGCTGTAAGGGAGGGTAGACACAAAGGTAAACAGAAAAGGATCTCTATCGTAAGCAGGTTCTATGCAAGTCCGACATAAAGGGTGAGTTTAGAATTTCGTTGGATAGCGGTATCGAGATCGCTGTCGCTGATGAGGTCGACGTATGTGCCAGAAGGCTCGTCCTTGTATTGTACAACGATTTCCTCATTGATCTTCAAGCGATCCTTGAGTTTTTCTTTAAGCTGCTGGGAATTGATATCGCTGGGAACTCGAATGGCAATCAGGTCATCCTGGAAGAAGACCTTGACTTTCAGCGCTCCGCTGCCGGACGTTGTGGACACTTGTGTGAGCGAGCTCTGCTGTCGGATCATTGGAGGTGGGTTTCCGTTGAGATGGGAGTTAGACGGCTGGGATCGCTGGTGCTGGTGCTGGTGCGAGTGTGAGCTGCGCTCAGAAGGTCCGCCCGTTTGTGTTTGCGACGACTGTCTAGATGCACTAGGAGAGATCTCATGACCAGACTGTTGCGAGCCACCTGAGAACCTTGCATCTTCGCCAAAAGCACTAGGGTCGATCTCAAAGTCGCCCTGGCGAGGAGCGAACAGCTGACGAACAAGAGGGCACCGGGTGATGTGAGGAGGCATGGACAGAAGCTTCTTGATGTATTCATCCAGATTATGACGACGGCCATCGGAGATCGCATCGGTGACGTGGGCGACAGGGCCAGGCATAAATGGCAAAGTTCGAGGTTTGCCGCGATTGCCCGCTTCCTCCTCGAATTGGGTCAATAGAGAGATTTGGAAATCGTAAAAATCGTGATAGTATCGGGACAGTTCCCAGCAACGACCATCTTCCATTTTGACTTCGATAATGTACCAATATTTATCGTTGTCGAAACAATAGCGAGGGATTGACGCAGCAACGGGTGCGACGAGAGGTTGGATGAGACTCTGGGATGGTTGGTGTTGATGGACCGACTGTTGAGCGAGAGATGCCTTGCTGGCGTTTCGATTGTGGAAGCCCTACAAAATGTGTGTTAAATTTTGCAACGAGCGCGATAAGGAATGGGGACTCACTTGGCCGTTCTGGCTCATATGGCTCATAGGGTCGACGCTCTGTCGCACTGACATTCTCTCCATGCCAGATTGAACGGATTGCATCGAGCCAGGCGCTTCGATTTTTCCTAGAGTGATGCTGCTGTTCTTGTACTCCGCAGTCATTTTCTTCCACTCTTCCACCTTAGGAACACCAGCGCGCCGGACGGCTTCAAGCGGATCAGTGACTGCCTGCCCACTTTGCATATCGCGAAGCTCAACAAAAGATACAGGAATAAGACCCGGGCCACCGAGGCGACCGATGGGTTTTGCGACGAACCATTCGGGATTTGACTGGGCGATAACGATGATAGCCTCTCCCGACCTGGCGTCTAGCTCATCTGGGCGTTCTGCCTGGAAGTCGTACTGGACGATACCATAGACCATGGCACCGCCTCCGCCAGCTTTGCTCATCATTGATATCCTGGGAAATGCGGGGTGCGACTGATAAGATTTTGAGCTGCCTGAGCCAAATTCAGAGCCTGAAGAAGTAGCCCGGTCGGCGAAACCGGAATCGTGAGGTTCTTTCTTCTTCCCAAGGTCGACGGATCCGCTGCTGTCTCGTTGGGTCTTGCCGACGACTTCAAAGAAGGATACTGGGACCAACCCCCTGGCGGTAGGGATAAGGGGATTGCACGCCTCGTACCAATCCGAGTCGTCCTCCCTGCTAATAACGTGGAAGAAATCTCCCTTGCTGAAACGCAATTCCTGGATGTTCCCTGGTTCGGGCTGGTAATCGTAGAGCGCCTTGATGACCTGTACGCGTTCGGACGAAGATTGATTAATATAAGCCGAGGAAAGGAGGGGGTCGGTAAACAATGGGATGGGCCAAAAGAAGGTGGGAATAAAGAGGGACGAAAAGTAAATGCAGAGACATATAAAAAGTAACAGAAGGGATGGAGAAGGGAAAGGAAAGGCAAAGGTTAAAGCGCACGCACCTTCTTTGGAGGCAGAATGGCGACGGCGGATTTGGGCGTAATGGACAGATGGTGGTGGTGGTGGGGTTTGGGATCCTTCTCCCCTTTCAGCGAGCGCCGGAGAGCCTAAAATTTGCGGTGTTAGTCGCCTAATCAAAGCACAGGAAGGATCAAGGCGGTGATTCTCTGCAATTTGTCGAATACTGTCGAACCCGACAATAAGAACGACAATAAAATCATGCCAATCGCAATATCGACCTAGATTAAACGTACCTTCATTATCTTCGGAGTTAGATTAGATGCACGCAGGAGATTCGAGACTCAAGCGATTGCGACGATGGAATCGGGAAATCAGGACTCGACAGGTCACCAACACCATTCAATTATACCCCCGATGTAAGCCACCGACAGATGATAAAGGAGAGACGAGCGCCGGAGGCGTCGAAAGACGCAACAAAGAGAATGTAATCGTCAAAGAGACAGAATAAACCTGAAAGAGCGAGAGTGAGGGTTGGTTGAAAGAGCGTCTGGCTGAGTTGAGCGAGAGGATGTAGGAGGATCGGGAGAGGGAGAGCGTCGATAACGGTTGTAATAATAATAAGATCCCTGCCTGTTCCCTTGCCAGAAGCTCAGGCAAATCGCCGTCCGATAATTTTTATGTTCCAGAATTGTTCGCTCCCGTGCGTTGAGTTACCACGGACGGAGATCAAACAGAACACTGGTCCGGAGGGCTCCCCCGCCTCTCTCGATTGAACTCAAGTGTGGATGAACCAGAGAACCAGGCGGATCCTCTTCCCACAGAAAGATATGGAATGCTGCGCAAAACGCCAGGGATATCGGTGGCTGAGGAACCAGAGAGGCACCAAAAGGGGTCGTGGGGTTGGGAGTTGAGATTGAAGTATTTGCTAGTCTGGCGCTTCAAAAAGGTGGCGGAGATCCCAGTCGGCTGGGACAGGCTGATCTCGACGGACAGGTCAGCCAACAGGCAAGGAAGATGCGTCGAAAATGCAGGAGAAGCGTGTCCAGCTTACTGCGACCGGCTCTTTCTCTTACGTCGACTTGGGCCGCGGGGGGACGAAGCAGCTCGAGTATGGCGTTAGTTTGTATGGAGTCGGGCTGATGACGGTGGGTTTACACAGCCAATGAAGATATCACAACGTTCACAGAAGAGCAGTGGGCAGAGACTAGAATCCTAAATTATATGGCATTCTAGCGAATATACTACAACCTACAAAGTACTCCAGCCACTATGCCGCTAAATTTAAAGCAAAGTACACTGTATTATTCCACCCGGCCCTGCTTCCCCGCTGCATCTCAGGCTTACCCACTCTGCTTCACGGCAGTGGGCACTGGAACCCTGAAGACTCCAAAGTAATGTATCCTGGAAGCTTGACCTCATCCCTGCCGTCTCTGTCTCTCCAGCCTTCTTGTGACTCAGTTCTGACCAAGACGGTTAGACAGCACTTCCCTTCGCTGGTTCCGTAACAGGCCAAGGATGAATTGCCACCAGATCCTCAGTTTGTATCTTGCCGCACCTTAACAAAAAAAGGAAGAGGAGATCAGGTGACCTTGCCATGGCAGTGGCAGTGACACTGACAGAACCTCAACCAGCTTCTTTCAGCCCAACCACACTCTCCAGGTTCCATACCTCCTTTCCACCACCCGCCTGTAAGCCTGATGAAAGCCCTTTATTCCCTTCCTGCCCCGTTCTCAACCAAACAAAGCGCTTGCTAACAAAGGGTCAATCTCGCTTGGCTGGCGGCAATCTTTGGCTCTTTCGCGTGCGTTAACGTCTGACGTCTACCTCGCCTCCAGCCATGGTTACCCTTCCCATCGGGGTCTTCGGTTCCATTCTTTCGTCCTTCTTCTGCCCCCCCCCGCTTCCGCCTCTTCGATTGAACCGAAATTTTGGTCGATTCAACGGTCGTGAACTTTATCCCTAGCAGCTCGTTTCCGGGTTCGGTAAGTGGCTACCTAACGGCTCAAAGTTAAGTTCCAGGTTGGCTGGGTGGTGCTACAGATCCGGCGAAGTTCGTACTTGGGAGGAACCGTTAAGAGTATAGATACCCCATACTCACAAAGTGTAAATGGACGTGTCCTTTATCCGACACCGGCGTTTCAAAGAATTATCCGGACCCGCTATGTTCGAGAACGTGGCGGCGGGTCTGTCTTGTCCACTTTTGATCCATACAATATCTCGAGATACGTAACGGCTACTATCTGCTTTACTAGTGCGATATGGGCACGGTGAATACGACGCGTCCATGGCCTCGTCCACAGTCTACACGTCGAATTGACGTGCTGGGGTTTAAGGGGTCCAGTAGAGACGACTCCAAGGTTAAATATTCATTTTTGTATTTCATTGGCTGTGTACAATCGGCCGAAATATGCTCATCCATCCACTCCCAAACTCCAACGTACCGCAGAATAAAGATGTAGAAGGTACTGAGGCTTTTGCAACTGACGGGGTATACTGTCTCAGGGGCCAAGCGAAATGCGGGCACCCGAGAATGAATTCAAACAGAGCGAGAAAAGAAGCAAAGAAGTGAAAAGAAATGAGGTCAAAACAGCGAGGAAGGTGGGGAGGAGAATCGATGCGTGCGGGAGGTATTATCAAGGTGAGTTGTGGGCGTAGTTAATGGAGAAAATCGAGAAATGGCACTTATATCTGACCCTTGATATCAATCACGCGATGGGCGTTGGCTTTCGCCGTCTCAAAATATTGAGCCGTTCTGACTCCTGTAAGCAGTCTGACGGCTCCATCTTGTTCCAATAGCATGTCCTCCGCGCTATGGTCCAGGATGAAGCGCGCACTCTGCTCATCGGACTCGAAGCCTAGCTCTTCAGTGATGAAGCGGATGTTTACGTCTGGCTTGTATCTAGAGTCACAGTCAGCAGGCGTCTTAAGTAACATGGAAACAACCACTCACGCTTTACAAATGGCGGAAAGAGCAGATAGTCGCTCACGATCAACAAACATATCCATCAAGTAAGCTCCCATATTCGGCGTATCAAGATAAAGTTGGAAAAACCGGTGGTAATTTCCAAGGGCCAGCGCAGACCGAACATCCAATGCATGCTTGACAGCACCACTCTGCTTGTCTGCTGGGGTTAGATCGGCTAGCGCATCGTTCATGGCCGTCCAGTTGCGCGTGTGGATGAAGTAGAGAATGCGATATGCCTTGAATTCGGTCGGGTGACCTCCCAGCTGCTGCGTGTACAGAGCTCGCAGCTGTGTCTGACACTGATTATACTCACCAAGGTCTCCCTTCTCTAAAGCAATACGAGCGTGGATCTCATAGACACTGACGGTAAACTCGTTCCTGATATGCTGCACGGTCAAGTCCTGGCGTAACGATTTGAACTGGTCACAAATATAGGTATAGTTGTTGTCCTTTTTCCACTTCTTCTTTAGAAGATCCAGGGTCTTCACAAGTACAGATAGGGGCCGGACTGTATCTGGATTCGGTGCCGAAGTCAAACGGAAATAACGCTTCTCCAGGTCCTGACATCTTCCAACCACGGGGCCAGATGGGGCGGGCGTTGGAGAAGCGCCTCGTGACGATGGCGACGATCCATATCCTCCTCTGGGGTCCTCAAAACGTCTCTTCCGCATCTCCAGATTAGCTTTGGACTTACTACTTGAGTTTTTGAAATCTAGTCGTTGCCGTTTGTCTGTTGGGGAATAAGTGATTCTATCTTCAAAAGCATTTGATCTGTTAGTTTGCCTCCACGGCGGGTAGGCGTTTGAATCCGCTTGGTACTCAGCCGACTTCCTTTTCCTAGACAAGTCGTCGGCACCAGGTATATCTCGCTTGTATGTTGGAGCAGTAGCGTATGGCGATCCCCATGTTGAGGCCTCGGGATTGGCCAATATCCTGGTTTTATCATTCTGCACCATGATCTGGGGCAATGGTAGGGTTTCCCAATCAATCTTGCCGAGCGTGTCGGTCTCTGCTGCGTTCGTTATGACCGATTTTAACTTTGTCTCCATCTCCTCCCTAGTGACCCCCGGAATTTGCTGATCAGGAGCGAAACTCCGTTGTACATACGTGCGGACAGGATCCGGCCAATCTACTCGCTTGCGGTCGGCTGCGTCTGCTGCGGTCGTTGCTGGCTGAGATGAAACAGGGGCAGTGGAACTCGAGGCTGGTTTGGTAAGGCTACGGCGTGCTTGAACCGGTATATATGCCGGAGTAGCTTTAAAATATGGTTAGCAAAAAGCCCAGAATAAGTAGAGGTGGGGGAACAAATACTCACCATGGTTTGGAAAGACAGCGGTGGTAACGGTTGCTGACGCACTGGCGCGCCAGGGCGGTATGCCGGAGCTCATTTTGGCTTTGGACTAAGCAAAATACCAGAAATGAAATAAAAAAAGGGAAAGCAAAAAGAGACGGGAAAGGGTGGTGAGAAAAGAAAGAAGAGGGGCGTTGGTGAGATCAAGATGGGCCGAAGCGTGAACTGGACAGGATGAACTACAGATGCCTGGCCGAGAGAGATAGTCCCAGGAACAGGATTTACACTCCAAAACGTATTGAAAAGTCTAAGAGAGAATAGAAAGAGGTAGAAAGGTGGAATACAGACAGCGGTGATGATGCCGAAGCCGAGGGCGGGGAGTGTGAAGTGATCAATAGGGTTGAAGTTAGTGAACTGAGTGAGATCTCGCTTCCGGGCCTTCACTTTCGGTGGCGGAGTTATTTTCGTGCTGCATGAGTGGTTGCACTAACTTGCCGTACTCATAAGTCACATGACTATATTCACATAATCTTTTCTTCACCAATCACATCAATAATATTTACGACCTTACTCGAGAGAGTGCATGCTACAAAAAGGCCGACAAAAGAGAGGGAAAATAAAAGGTTGAGCAAAAAACATACAACAGCTGGGATTCGCATGTGGTCACCCACCATACTACTAACCAGCCGGCGTGTGGCTTAAGTACGGCTGAGCGGACGGGAAGCCCTGTTTTCCACACCCTATGGTCGTATGTACTAGTCTTAGTTGGAAAAAGATCGATGTTGGAGGCCGTCTGTAGTAGCTTATCACTTTAGGTTGATATATGTACATAAAAACATTTATTTATTATCATCGCAGTCCCGTCCATCAATAATCAGTCATATCATCACAATATTCCCATTTGACATAGAATAGCAAGAGGCATTGGGGAATCAGGGTCACATCACAAGGAAATACATAAAGGAAAAAAGGCAGAGGGGTAAGGAAGAATCACTTCTTCCAAAACATGGCTTTGTGCATCGCCCTCGAAAATGCCCATTTGGTTTCGTTGATCTTGTCAGTCACGTTCAAGCCTTTGCTTCCGTAGGACATATTCGATTTTGTCCCACCACCAACTGAGCTTGCGGCCGCACTGGCATTGGCGCTGGCGATATTTCCGGCTTCAAACTTGGCTTTGCCCTCAACAATCTTCTGGACTAGATACAAGACAGCGTACGTTGTTGATCCGATGGCGCGAATAATCGCTAGGGCTGCTACAGCCCACAGGACGATAGCGAGGTAGACATTGGTACCACCCGAGCCGACGCCATAAACTTCGGACACGGCCATAGCAAGAACCACGTTGGCCACCATCCACACGGAAACCATGTATGTACGCACTGCGCGGTAGTAGTCTTCCTGCTGTTGACTTTCGGAAATCCCGGGGTCGGGGACCTCCAGGCGGTCTCGAAGATTGCGGAGCGCAGCATCGTAACCGCTGTCAATATCGAGTTGCTCTGAAGGCATCTCAACCTCCACGATGGAGCCATTAATGATACGGGCCGTACCCAGGTCGGTGTTGAGCGAGTTGTCTCCTTTGGTACCCCAGGTCACGTCGTGGGTGTTACAAAACGCATAGCACTGTAGTGTGCAGATGTAGCTGGGCAGCAGAGCGAAATACTGTGCCGATGAAGTGAACATATGCCAGGGGTCAAGGTACATGAACGACGTGAAAAAGTAGAGTCCGACGGTGGAGAGCAGAGAAATAACAATGTTCACGAAAAGTGTGTCGCTGACCGTAAGTGGCACATCATGTCCCGTTTTGGCCATGAGTTCAAGCACAACCAAGTAAAGTGTACAGAAAGCCGTGTAAATCATGACTATACTGTACACAATCATACTGGAAAGGTATAACTTTTTGGCGCTGCAAACTGGTTAGAATGTTCCAAGGCTCCGATATGAAAAGGAAACTTACCCTTGAGGTCGATTACCCATAGAGAAAATAAACTGGAGACACATAACCAAAACACAGGCATATCTGAGTACGACAAAGATATATTTGCCCATATTGTGGCCGAATGGATCCATCTTCTTATCCGTAAGCGAACCTGCAATGAAGAAAAATGCAAGGTAAAAGTTTGCCTATGATTGTCAGTTCAAACTCCTCGTCTCAGAAGAAAGAAGGGCATCGTACTAGACCAAAGTAAGTGAAAATTAGTTGAAGCAGCTGGTATACCGATTCAATCTGCAGCAGAACCTTGCGCGCAATAGAATGGTCGGTTTTCCACAACTGTTTAACGTTAACAATTGAGTAAACAGCCGCGAAGAAGGCACCGTTCAGCCATCGACGACGTTGGGAGATGAATTCGGGAATGGAGTCTAAGCTATCGTTAGCAAATTTCCATAGGATGCCACAAGTTAGGTACATACCGGGAACGTCAGTCTCTCCAACGGCGCTCTTCACGAATCTCAGGACCCATCTTTCTTCCCTCTTAGCTACCAACTCCCAGCAGAGGATACGGTCCTCTGCCAGGTACATATTGGCTGTGAATACATCTGCATCTTTACCATGCAGTGTTTCTCCCTTGAAATACTGATTCAAAGGACCGTTGCCTTCAGCGTCATTTTGCAAGGCAAAGAATCGGTATGCACTGAGCGCACCCGGCAACACGGTAATATAACCAAACACTGATTCTAAGGGCTTGTCCAGAATGTTGGACATCTTGTATTCAAAATTTTGGCTTGCCACTAGGGGATTCAAGAGACCGAGCATATTTTTGCCCTTGCTTGCCTTGATTTCACCAGCTGCACCAGCGACGTTGGAGTCTTGATCAAAGGCCTTCCACAAGTGGTACAGAGCCGTAGGTTCTGGCCTTGTACCAACATCGAGTAGGATGCAAATGTTAGGTTGTAAGGCGCGACCGAAAGCGTTGAAGAACCAACGATGTGAGTTCAGCTTTTTCTGATTATGTTCCTTCAAGCAGAAAACCACCTGGACAGGTACGATTCCTTTCTCGGCTCCCTTAAATTTGAGGTCGGAATCGAGCGATACTTGAGTGGTGTATTCATAAACGTGGGCGTTGACTTGTTTCTGGTTGACAATGTTCTTCGCAATACCCTCTTGATAGACACCCAGAGCCGCTAGAGCATTCAGTGTCCGCGGATGCACCTTTTTGCGTCCGTCTGCAATAATACAGACCACAATCTTCTTCCACCCGTCTTTACCCCAAGTACGAGACTTGGACCGAGAACAGAAGTGGCTGATATTTCGCATGATACCATGCATGGTCCGCGTAAAATGAATTTCGTCTTCGTTGTACATGGTGACACAGATGAATAATTCAGTCTCACGCATCGTCCTTCCAATCTGCTGGCGCAACGTATAGCCCCTTTGCGTGAAATCGTCCGGGTCACAGGTTACAGCAGTGTACCGCATGTGTGTAAATTCTCGGTCATCTCGGCGCGGCAAAAAGCTATGCAAGATTGTAGGAATCTTACACTCCAAGATCAGCTCACCGTTGATCAGCTGGACCTCTTTCTTCGACACCTGTGCATCACGGACACCTCGGCGTCCCTGCTTCTCTGGAGCTGGTCCGTAGTGCAGGTTGGGGTCAACCATGGAATTAGTTTCATCGTCATCGTATTCTTCTAGGTCAACCTTTTCAAGATCTCTCTCATCCGTAATGATGGTTGACCCGCTGGTGAATGATTGAACACTACCTCGGCCTCCATGGCGAGAATTTATCGTCCGTCCTCCACCGCCAAATGGGTCGTCGTCTTCGTCATCACCAATATCAATTTTCGTATCCCGCGCGCCTGCTCCTGGCTTCGAAAATAAGGGAGCCGGTGGGAGGGGTCGCCTAGGGCTCCCACCATATCTCGAACTAGGGGTTCCAGGCCGGGGACTACCATTCAGGTCTGCGCGTTCGTATTGTGAGCCAGCCACGGATGGAGGTCTAACCCAGTCTGGCCCACGGGTAGGGGACCAGGGCCGTGTAGGTGAGGCAGGGCGAGAGGAAAAGTGCATCTCGTCTGCAACCGATGCGCTGGGCGGAGGGATAGTGGGCGCATTTCGTAGGCTTGAAGCAGGGCGTGTAATCGTTTCTTCGCGGTCAAATTCATAGGAGTACCGACCCGCATATCTGCTTTCCGTCCTGCGGTAGCGGTTACCGTTAGCTTTTGTTACTCGCGGACAAGACATTTTCGCATCAATATGTCTCTGAAGGAAAGGTCAAGAGCGACAAGCAACAAAATTCAATACATAACCCCACAGGATAGATACGTGTGTTGACAGCCGGGACAAGGGATGGCAACCGGAACATGGAGCCAAAATACCAGATTGAATCATCGGCATGCCACGCTGGTCTGGGTGGCGGATTGACTGGGATAATTGGGAGAACTCACTGATTATCATCACTGAACGGATCTCCATATCGATAAGTTGAAGCAGCACCCAAGTCCGCGCTCACATCAGATTCAATCTGAGAGTAACCAGTCGATTCGACCTGAGAGCTGGTTGGGAGCAGCCGCATCGTCGGACCGCTGTTACGCATCGGAGATTCATCGTTATCCGACAGATAGGACCCTCCATAGCTATAAGCCGGAGGATCCTCGTCCTGGCCGTAAGGTATACGAGGCTGGCTCATAGTGATTGCTTCGTAGACGGACTAATTTGTCATGCTCTTTGATGTTGAAACAGACGTCTACTGTCGTTTCATCAGGTTAGAATTCCGCCTCTGCATTCTTCGGGACATAGAAAGAATGTGTCTTACAGTGGGGGGAGCAGGGCAACTCCCAGGAGTCGTCGAGTGAATAGCGAGCTATTCGGGATAATCGTCAAGAATCGAGGTCTCGAAGTACTGAAGAGTGCAAATACCAGTCGTCAAACCAAGTATATTGACCTTGGACTGGGCAAGGTGCTGCTTATAAACAAAGGCGACAATCAACGAGACCAGGTACCAGACCAACAGGCGACAGGGAAAGTTTGAAGGGCGCAAGGCACAGATGAGCTTTTCTCCGGTCTTTAATGTTTTCTTTCCTTGCTGACGGCGCTTCGAGCGATCGCACGCTCAATCGCCATGGAGCTGCGTGGAGGCGCGGTCGCCAGGGCAACAGGAGTTTGAGGGAGCTGGGCGGGGCAACGCTTGGACTTTTCCGGTGCCTTGCATGTTCTTCATTTTTCGCCCAGCTGTCTGGCCAGTAGTCGCTCGTGGTGTGTCTCACAGCTGTTTTTTTTTTTTTTTTTCTTTGTCAATCTCGATCTGCGCTCGTGGTTGTGTGTTCGTATGGTGTTCATGAAGGGAGAGGGAGAATCCCAAGGGGAACTGGAGTTGAACCTTCGCCCGGTCGGGTCTCGTGCACCAACACCACTTCCTGATCAAACAGGGGACGTATTACATTTGAGAGCGAAGATTATTGCATTCAGAAAAGCCTTATAAATAAACCTACAATCCATCCGAGCGATCTGTGGACGCCGTGGACCCGCGAGCCTTAAAAAGTCAGACCCATGGACCTGGGGCGATCCTCCACAGTGAACCACTGCAGACAACAACAGTAAATGGTATCCAATAGAGAGCAAGAGCATAGCATCATCGCCAATCCGTATCCTAATTCTACCATCCTAGAAGTTTTTTCTTCTCTTCAATAGCCTCGCCATATCCATATCCGTCTCATCAAGCGCAAACGGAACCGATCATTGCGATATTCAAGCAGCCGCAGCAGGTTCACGCGGCTCCGGTAGCAATGGCGCCCTCTCAGGATCGCCCTGGCTCGCTTCTGGCTCCCCAGCACTCCTGAAGAAAATGTCCCGGTTGGTAGACTTGACAAATGTCAAGTAGATCGAGTCGAGCAGGAAAACCGCGAAAATAACCCACGCAAAGATCCATTGTCTGGGAAAGCTGGCCTTTTTATCGGTTTGAGCGATGGCCACACCTGTGATTCGGATGTAAATTAGCAATCAACCACCAATATACAGGGGGTTACGTGGAGAACTTACCGAAGAGCAGCAGACTCAGACTGTATCCGACCAGTTCATCTACCGGCACGATGATGTGAGTGGCACCTATAACGAAGATGATCCAGATGAAAACGTTAGCGGCGATCTCAGCAGCTGGAGTGTGACTCCAAACTGCCGCGGCTCCGTTCCAGAAGAGCGCGATCAAAGTCCAGGCGTATGGGCCTGCAATGACCGCTAGATGCGACAGCGGCGGTAGGGAGCGGATCCTCCAGAAGGCGACGTGCTGGTGGATGAAGTGGGCGATCAGAATAACCTCGGCTGGCCAGAAATGGTTTCTGGTCCAGAGGAGAATCCACGCGAAGACGAAGAGGTTGTTTAGAATGAAATGCGACGCCGCGTTGGCTGCAACAGTGACAATCGCTGCATCCTTGGAAAAGAGTTGGATCAGGTATCCAATCTGGGAGAGGAGCAGAAGGATCCTGCAAAGGTGTTACCGATATGCGCTAGCGAAGAGGGAGTCTATAGAGCATAATCGTACCAGTAAATTGCTAGCACGACAATGTTAACACTGAACGCAGTCGATCGCTGCTCAAACTGAGACCAGAGGGTCCAGCTGTTTGACACATCGGCAGGCTTATGGATGGAATAGAAGATCCCAAAAACGATTACTAGAGCCCACGAGAGAGGTGCGAGAACCCGATACGAATTCAGCGAAGCCGGGCTGTGCCCCTCGCGCCTAGCAAAAGGATTGTAAGCATTGTCTGAGGGGTAAGCAGTTGTTAGTAGGTAGGCCTATACTAAGCCACGGACTATATAAAGCCTGCGGGGCCAGGAGGGTGCAACACACACGAACTCATGGTGGTACTTGAATAGCCTCAGTGAAGACGAAAAAACACCAAGAAAAAAGAAACGAGAAGGGTTCATATGATACAGGGTGCATGAACACTCTTATAATGTGAGATGACGACAATTTAGCAAGAATCGTGCCTCCCACCATCCCCGCACGCAACACAGTTGTCTCCTGACAACATATCTTCCCCCTCACTGGCTCAAATATGATCCGCCATGCGTTTCTAGGTTAGCCACTGTCTGAAATTCAGTCTTGCTTGTCAAAGCGACCAACAACTGGAATCCTTCAGCCAAACATAGTCTGTTCTGCTCGTTCTGCGCTGTCGATCCGTGCACTGCCTTGTCTGTGCCTCACCCTCCATCAGTAGTACGGTGTTGACTACGGAGATGGATACAACAGCCGTTTGACGGCCGTGTCCCGTTTTAGTTACTGGGAAATAGTGGGCAAATGAGTATATTGCGGGGCAATGATTGTAGCTAGCAAGAAGCTACTGTAAAAAATATGCAACCAACTCAAAAGATGCTAGTAAACACCTGACTCCGGAGCCCATAGTACCGAAATGTTTTGTCGCCAATCTGCACGGCGAGATCATCTTTACTCAGGTAGGAAACAGAGGAAACCGAGCGTAAGCTGAAAGGTAAAAGACGCCCCCAGCAAAAAGACGGAAGATCATGAAAATAGCAAGGTATGAATCCGCACCAGGCTGCTGACCCGTTGCGCCTTTCACTGCATCTGTTCCACAGCTTTCACGAGGCTGCCGTGGATGGACTTTGGCGCAATTATCATCCCCTCGCACCCCTCTAGGGTCCTTCCCAAGCTGCAATCAACAGGGTTTCCTTTTAAGTCGCTTACCTGGCAGCCTAGCTCCGTGGCTATTAGCATACCTCCCACGTGATCCCATACTTTTGAGCGATACGAAGCTTTCCGTGGAATCTTGATGAGCACGTTACAACCCCCAACGGCGATGGCAATATACCGCAGTTGTGCAGACCATAGATCCGTCCTGGGCGGCCACGGGGCTCCAAGCCTCTCCGCAAGCTCCCCATGCAGCTCATAGTTCGAGGACGTCGCAGCCTTGCAATCCACAAACTGAATATCTTGGAACTCTGTGATTTGCGATTTCGGTTCAAGCCTCGTGGCTGGAAGAAGTGAACCAGTCCCCAACTGTCTCAGCCACGCACCCTGCCCATCAACTGCGAAGATCAAGACTCCATGCCCTGCCCGGTCCGCGAGGTCCTCATGGACAGACCCAGACTCCAAATTGAGATTCGGACACCCCGTAACACCAAGCTTCTGCTTCCCATCCTCCACAAGGCCCAAGCAAACAGCGTACTGCTGACCCCGCATAAAGGTCGCCGTCCCGTCAACGGGATCGAGAACCCATGTCCGGCCTCGCGGCTTGCAGTTGCCCAGCGCACCAAGATCAATCAGGCGAAGCATCTCATCCTTCGAGCTAGGCGCAGTGAGTAGCCTTTCACTTTCCTCGTCCTCAAGACGAGTAGACGAAACTAGATCCCAGGTCCGTTCAAGCAAATCCGGCTGCGCACGGAGGGTTTTTGAGTCTTCCTCGCCGACAATTTCATCATCCGGGAACGCATTATGGATCGCGGCAATAATTAGACTTTGCGCCCCGAAATCAGCGATTGTGACCGGGGTGTCGTCGCTCTTGTCGAGGGACCCTTTGTCGACGGCTGCTATAAGCTTCTTTGTCAAGAGCGCGGCTCTCTGTACCGCTAAGCAAGCAATTTGCAGCTCCTTTGAGTAGGGGCCGTTGCCATCCATTTTAATTAAGCGGTGAATGAGATAGAGAATAATTGAGGATTATGAAGAGGTTTTCATTCCCGACTGCCCGCTGGCAGGATACTGCAGCGCCAAGCCCGCCGGTGGCAGTGGATCTCAGGATGCTCTCTCTCACCTTTCATTGGCTGTGCTCTGTCTCCTCTGGACTGTCGCCTTTTGATCGATGCCCTAAAACACGAAGACTCACTGAGCATAAGATCTGGGCATAGATTGACCTAACTGTCCTAGTGAGTAAAATATAGCAGGATTCTTTATTCATTCATCATCTGTATCTTGGGGACAATGATCTTTGCTGAAGAAATTATAACTCCAAAGGCACATAACTCAGTAAACTTGGAACCATGTTACAATGGCCTTTAATATCCGTAGCTACATGCTGCTTTGTGACATAGGTAGGAGTGTGCAAAATATAAAACATAACCAATGAGCCATAATAGTTTCCAAGTCCGTTCAATTATAAAACAAGAAAAAAAAAAAAAAAAAAAAAAACTCGACTTCTTTCCTANCCCCAAACACAACCCCGTCAGTTTGCCTTGAGCAAATATTGATCCAGCTTACAACGTGTCTCATTTATATTTCCCCTATAAAGATACCGCTTTTAAGGAAATTTTGTCTTTTCACTTCGATGGGGCGGCCAGTCTTGGGACCAATGAGCTTACTCGCGCGAAGCTCGTCAGCTGGCTAACTGCCCGATTTGCCCGTTCCTTTTTTCATTACAGGTATGCAGGGGCACCAAGCCCATTTGAGGGAATTTGGGATGAATGGAGATATTTCCAGGTAGTGCTTTTTCAAAAGGAACAAATCTACGACAACCCCGACTATTACTAGTACCGCCCTAGGCTCCAAATCCATAATCAATATATGAGATCTCCTTTTCGCCGAGGAAGGTCTTTACTGAGTCTAGCCCATCGCGATGACTTTATGGACTAATAGAATGCCTACTATATTTCTATTGATACCTACCGAGATGCACCGTTCGGATAGCGATGTATAGAAATTAGCGCTGTGTAGTATGGCCCACGACTTGTTTAATTCATGCGTGGCAACTCCAAATCAATTTTACCATAATAAGCCTAAGGCACATCCCATAAATATCAGTCAAAGGGTATATTACGTTGAAAGCACTACGAGTTTATGGAGCATTGAGAATATAAACGTGAAGCGGCCTTGAAAAGCATTTCATTGCATTATTCCCATTTCATAGCTAATACGACCAGGCCTCGTTAATAATACTATAAGCATTAAGTCATAAAGAGAGATCCGAGGTGATACCGAGCTCAGAGGTCGGCGAGAGCGAGCTCATAGGCAAATCCAAGAGTGAGCTTTGCGTGCTCCAGCATGTGGTCAAAGCTCAGATATTTGATCTTATCGTCGGTGGTGTGAATGTGCTTGTTGCTGTTCTCCATCTTGGACTCTGTGGCCATGGCTGATGGGTATCCGTACTTGCTTGCTGAGGTCTGATCAGAGCAGGCATAGCCGCATCGGGTATCGGCAAAGCCAATACGACAGTACTAGAAGAAGTCGATCAGCGAAAGACTAGAATAAATTGATTAGTCTGCACTTACGGCATTAATGGTGGCCTTGAGGAAGGTCGTGAGCTCGGGATCAACATAGTCAGTCATCACCCCAATGGCTTCATCCAAGCCAGCATCAAGGGAGCCTTTAGTATACCCGGTCATATCTTGCTGGAGCATGGCTTTAACATCCACTTTGTCCTGTTTGTGCTTGGAGAACACAGCTTGGGAACCAAGCATTCCACCCTCTTCTGCTGAGTACCAGTGGAATTCGATTGTGTTTGGCGCTTTTCCCTGTGAAATGACTTCTGATTTCAACAGACCACGCAAGGCCTCAAGGATTGTAACAGTCCCACTTCCATCGTCATCAGCGCCTGGGGCAGCTAGAAGAGACGGAAGGAACAAGTTTATGCTGTCCTGGTGTGCACCCAGGACAACAGTTTTGTTCGATACACCGGGAATGCGGGCAATGATACTGAACTGACCCCAAGGGTGTGCGAACTTCTCGACAGACGCACCCGACGCATCAGCTCCTGAATCATGGACCACTTTCTGCACCTGCTTGTACAGCCATGTGGCGGACTCAACACCATCCGACGATTTGTAGTATCTCGTGTGGAAAGAGGTGAATTTCTCAAGGTCCTTCTGCATGTTTTCCTTGGATAAGCCATCAATGAGCCCATTAACCTTGTCTATGTGCTCCATCTCCTTCGGATAATTGATATAGGCACCGGCATCTAGCGTTGGGTACAATCCATAGTTTCGGTCTTCTGAGATATCAATGAAGTTCACGCCGTCCTAGAAGCGGTTAGCAGCAGCAAAGACCCAGGAAGGTCCGGAGAGGCATACGAGTTTCAAGGCCCACTTTTCTTCCTCCGTTACCCATCTTGTTTGATAGGGAGCGAGCTCAATTAGGTATTTTTCTTGCTCATGGTGAATATGAGGGTTCTCTATCACATCTTGCTGCGGGATGGCGTAGGCCCAGGCACCAGTGGAAGCGGTAGCGCCCAGGGCGAGCGCGGTTGAGATCTTCATGGCCGAGAAGATTAAGATGATTAAGGACGATTGCTCGTTAATAATAGCGAGAAGGATGGATTGTAAAAATATAGAGCGGGGACACGGGAGTCAATTAAACAGCTCGGAGAGGCCTGGAAGGGCATTCAAATGACAGCTGCTGACTGAGGGGTGTCCTGTGCTGCAGGCAAGTGTCGCAGGCTGAGGAAGGAGGTCTTCGTTAATCGGACAACTCCTCAAGACAAGCAATCAGGCCAAGATATGTTCCAAAAGGTATGGTAGCCCCGTCCAATGCCGACGGCGGATGACTATTATATAAGGTAGAGACAATATGGAAAGAAAGGCAGACTCATTTGCGTCAGAGTCTCAGATGGGTTGGGGGCCTGGCCGGCGGACTTAGATAAGTAAGCTGCCTCGCTGCCCAGTTGGGTTAGATCCCCGCCTGGGCAGCCTGCTCTGCCACACGCGACCCCCTGATAGCCTCCTCTGATACGACAGACTCAGCCTCGCCTCCACTTTCAGGGCGCTACCTGATGACTCCATGACTCTGCCGTCGACGGAGCTCAAGCTACGAAAACAAAGGAGAAACGCCAGGAACCAAGAGTTTATTTTTGGCATTTCAAGCAGCCGCCCCTTGAGCCCTGACCCTTGGCTTTTGAGTCTTGACGTTGAGAACGGCGAGGCTGCGACTTCCCCGCACAGCTGCGCAGATCTCTCCAACCCGACCCGAAGTCCCATACGGTGGATGACTGGACAGACTTGGGGAGTGTCAATCGACAAGCCCCACCGAATCGCACCCCGAGCTCAACCGCTACTCAGGTATCAATCGTCATGTTGACAGCCATTTTTGATCACACCCTGGAGGGCCATTGCCTGAGTCGCCGACATGGTACTTTCGCATTCAATAATAAACGAGCATGGCCGGGGAGTTTATATATAGTTGAGATGATCGCGAGAGATCATCATATAACAACTTGGTCTCTTACATGGGTTAGATAAAAATGTTATTGAACGCTGCAAAAATCTAAACCGTGGACCTGCCGACCTGTACTCCAACCTGAATGTGTACGTCATTTGTAGGTGGCCTATAATGCGAGAGTTAGACCTTGAGAGTTCGTTCCTAGCTCAGAAGCGCCATGCTTGACAACAGAGTAGAATGTCGCTTCCAACAATAAAGGTCTATGCCATACCTAAATCTTACTATAAAAACGATGGACATGTTAATGACGCTTGTAACCTATTCTTCAGTCTCCAGGACCGCGATGGCCATGGATAGATTTTGGGAAAATTGGAGGGCTGAGTCAGCCTCCGCATTTGCCAGCGGCTTCCAGCAGCATCTGTCTCTCGTTTCTAATCAATCTCACCATCTTTTTCGTTTGCGGTTAAATATAGAGGAGGTAGGTGTTTTACCTCCTTCTCTTCTCTCTCTTTTTCTTCTTTCCCGCCCTTATCACCGGTCTTCCTTTCACAACCATGTCTCCAATTTCCATGACCAAAGGCAATGGCGGCTCACAATCTGAGTCGTTCACTCAAATGGCCGACAAAGACCTTGAGTCCATAGGCCGCCATTGTCAGTACGAATACTGCAACCAGCTCGACTTCCTGCCCTTCCGCTGCGAGTCATGCCGTGGGACATACTGTCTTGACCACCGTACCGAAACCGCCCACCGCTGCCCGCAAGAAGGTGAATGGGCGCGCCGCCGAAACGGAACCCAACAATCCGCCAACAGCACGCCAACACAAAAGCCCACCATCTACAACTCCGACCAGTGTGCGCACGTGTCATGCAAAACCTTGATCAATACATTCAAGGACCCTGGTGTTCGCTGTCCGGAATGCTCGAGAGAATACTGTCTTAAACACCGCCTAAAGGAGGAACATGATTGCGCCAAGATTGCCCCGCGACTAGGCAGCGGCGCAGCTGGGGCCCCGAATGAGACGATCCGGTCGATGTTCGCGCGTGTCCGCTCATGGGGAAAGGATAGGAGCCAGGCTGCTGCTACTGCCGCCGCTGCCGTGAAACCGAAGCCGAAGCCCAATAGTCCTGCTGCGCGGGCTGTCCAAGTCAACGCCCTCAAGAAAGCTGCCAAGGGTGATCCAAGTGTTCCTGCTGACAAGCGAGTGTACCTACATGTTGTAGGAACTTCAGAGACGCAGGGAGTGGACCCACCAAATGGTGACTTTTGGTTTGACTCACGGTGGAAGGTAGGCAGGGTGTTGGATGATGCGGCGAAGCGCTTGGGGGTTGAGAATGTGAATAATCGGGCTGGGGAGGAGGCACGTTTACGACTGTTCCATGTTGATAGTGGAGACTTTTTGGAGTTTTCGGATGCGCTCGGAGCTGGGAAAGTGAAATCGGGCGATACTATCGTTTTATTGAGGGGTGCTGGAGTGATGTTGGGGAAGTGATTTTTTTTTTCTTATTTCCCCCATTTTTGGGTCATTTCAGCTCTTGATATCCTTGGCATTGCATAGCATGATACACTCTATGTTGGCGTTGGGAATCTTTCTTCTACCTATATACATATGCTAAAATTTAGCCTCTACCATCTAAACGCTCATCTTCATCTTAATCGCTTTGTGAGGTTGATACCCAATAACCTCAAATTCTTCCTCTTCCCATCCATCAATAACACCACTACCGCGATCTTCTCTCTTAATCTTCAACTCGGGGAACTCAGTCGGCTCTCTCGTCAGCTGCTCCTGCAGAGCTTCCACATGATCCAGATATACATGAGCATCGCCCATCGTGTGGATCAACTTGCCTGGGTTCAAATCCGTAGCATGCGCAATAATGTGCGTTAACAGTGCATAAGAAGCAATATTAAACGGCACACCAAGGCCCATATCACAACTCCGCTGGTACAACAAACAGCTCAATTCACCCTTGCCTTTGCCTTTCCCTTCCTCGATGCCCTCAGGGTAGGAGACATAAAACTGAGCAAACATATGACAAGGTGGGAGGGCCATTTTCTTCAAATCCGCGGGGTTCCACGCCGACATGATAATCCGTCGGTCAAACGGCGTCTCTTTAATCTTCCTCACAACGTCGGCCAACTGATCAACACCTTGTCCAGTGTAATCAGTATGAGCATCCACATACTCAGCGCCGAAATGGCGCCACTGGAACCCGTAAACAGGGCCTAGATCGCCGACTTCCCGGTGTGAAAGACCGACATTATCCAAAAACTCGCGCGAGCCATTTCCGTCCCAGATCTTGATACCCGCCTCGGATAAGGGGATGGACGATGTCGAGCCTGAGATGAACCAGAGGAGTTCGGCGAGGACGGCGCGTAGGAAAACACGTTTTGTGGTGAGGAGGGGTAGAACAGGGATTTTCGATCCTACATTCGCTGGATCGGGCTTCGAGAGCGAGAAGTGCATAGGAAGTGGAGCGAATATGGAGCGTGTTCCGGTGCCTGTGCGGTCGGGTCGGTGTTCGCCCTCGGTGAGGATTTGGCGGATTAGATTTAAGTACTGGTGTTCTTCATGGGAGGGGTTTTGGGGTATTTGAGGTGGTGTGGCAGCGGCACCATTGCCCTGCTGGATGTCGTTTGAGAGTGTCATTTTCTAGGCTATTATTGTATGATTGTAAGCTGAATATGGAGTTTGAGGTGAAGTGACTGGACATCGTCATCGAAGTTTGGAAAAGAAACGCGACCAAGGCGCGTCACGTAATCACGTGCCAACTACCCGTTTGGGACATATATACTTTCTGGTAAGTTCCTTAGGTTTATGCTCTATACTATGGTTAAAATCTATTAAGCATGCGAGGGATATATTTTGTGCAATTAATTTAACGTTAATCTTCTAGCAAATCAACCCCTACCCCCTGCAAGGCGCCCACTACCCAAGAGGGGATCTTGGACTTCTCTCCGTACAACTTCAGGAAGAAGCCTTTGAGGAAAGTTGGGAATTGATCATCTAGAATAGCTTGCCGCACCCTCCCCATCAAATTAAGGGTGTAATGCACATTGTGTATGGTGAGTCTTTCTATATTAGCAGCAAACTCCGAATTCGGTAGAGATCACTTACAGGTGAGCCCCGGCCGTCTCTTTAGACGCCAGGTGGTGGATATATGCTCTCGTAATGCCGAGGCCTCCCTCATCTCTGCGCTTGCATGTCATGCAGCCGCATCCTTCATCGACAGGCCTGAAGTCATGTGCAAATGATGCGTGACGAAGGTTGAGATTCCCTGTAGAGACCACAGCGTTTCCGAAGCGCTATTTACGCTCAGCGTTGCGCCCGATACGGAGAAAGAAGTACTCACGGCAGTTCTGGTTGGCCAAACGCAGTCGAACATATCTGCGCCGAGGGCAACACCTATAACCAAATCCTCCTGGTATCCCTACAAGTTCGTCAGTATTTTGCCTAGGGCAACATTGTGCAATGACTTACCACGCCCATCACATATCGTGGCTTGTGATCCGGAAGGAGACCGGTGCAGGTGTCAACACTTTTTAGTTCCAGTTAGTACTATTTCCAGAAGTCTGTGAATCAACATACACTTTGCAAAACTCCTCCTTCGCCTCTCCGCCTGAAAGTCCCCCAATTGCGATTCCGGGTGTATCTCGAGCGACCATCTCTGCACAACACTGTTTTCTTAACTCCAAATCTAAGCCACCTTGGATAATGCAAAATAGGTTCTGCGTCTCTGGGTTTTTGTGGGCTTCAATGCACCGATCCAGCCAGCGGACCGAGCGCTCCATCGCCTCATTGATTCGTGCATGATCTGGTGAGGTCGTCGCAATCACATCGTCAAGCTGCATGATAATGTCGGAGCCAATGGAGTTTTGGAGGGAAATTGAGTGCTCCGGGGTGAGTAACCTGGCATCAGTTAGTGTGCACGCCCAATGGAGCTGTGAGAAGTGTAAACGAACATTGGAGTACCATCATGGGGACTCAAAAACCGAACTCCTTCCTCCGTAACTTTTGCAAGTTTTAGCAAAGAGACCATTTGGAACCTAACAATATCAGCGACTGCAGAGTAGAGAGCTCGCTCGTATAACTTACCCCCCACTATCCGTCAGAATATTCCGGTCCCATCCCTGAAATTTATGTGCTCCTCCTACCTCATCCAGTACCGCCTGTCCAGGCTTCAGCCCTAAGTGATACGTATTATTTAGGCATAGCATACATCCAGTCTGTTTTAGTTGGTCGTATGTAAGGCCTTTGAGGGAGGCCTGCGTCGCAACCGGCATAAAGATCGGCAGAGGAACGGAGCCATGAGGGAGGTGGAGGGTGCTAGCGCGGGCTTTCGTAGTCTATGTATACACATTATCAGCAAAAGAACCGGCAGTTGAATGGCTCTTGCTTACAGAGCACTTGCGATGCAGGTCAAAGGTCAATGCTGAAGGCATTGCCTTCCGCGGCGGGGTTGTGGACATGGACCGGGGAGGCGACGGCGAGGTTGCTTTTGGTGCGGGATAAAACGGATGTAATACTATACGGCTTGCCCGAATATTTTGCATTAAAGAAAGTTTATAGCTTCCCGGAGCCAACTTGAAGCGTCAAGTGTCCACGGTCTCTTGGATAATTTCGAGGGCCGTTTGCACTGTTTGCAATGCCTTATCTCTGTATATTACCGAGCCGTACTGGTATAATACTGGTTGTTCGGCCTGGGCTTGCGCGATGCTTCTGTCTCTTCAGCAACCTTCTTGATAAATTGCAATCGCCCTTCAAGCTAAGGCTTGCTCTCGTTGGACTTCCCAATAACTCTAGGCGATGTCACTTTGATACGAAGACACAGACAGGGGCCGGAATGGCCAGCTCTTTGAATCCGGGTATGCAAGATGAGTAAGTTCCTTTATTGTCAACGACTGTCGCAAGGTCTAACTCCAGACAGTGTAGCTATTCGTGGAATCATGTTTTGACTACAGTAATGAAGCAGTTGCAAAGGTTTGGGTCTTATAGATTATTGGCCTCGTCTCTTACCTGGCGCACGTTAGAATTGGATGACTCCTGCGAATCTTTGTTTGACCGATCCCAAACCAGTGCAATGAGTCGCCTACTAAATATGCTATGACGTTCCACAATGTGAATGCAGTTTGAATCACGATATTATTACACTGAAGCCATGGTATGAACAAATCGGATGACGGGTGGACCAGTGCTGATCGAGAACAGTTCTCATCACCCTATAAGCAACTGCGGCGGGCCCCAAACCAAACTTGAGATTGATCGGAGGTTGACCGACATTCGCGACTCGCGAGTTCGCTAGGCTTACCCCGAGATCTAGCCCAACTCGGACCATGTGGGGGTTGGAGTCCCTGGCGGGCAGCGCGTGCACTTAAGTCTCGTAGGGGCCCGAAAAAAAATTGTTGATTGCCCTTGCACCACTTATCCTACATACTGTATCCCCGCCGCGATGAGTGAGAAAGAGATCACTCCGGATGGCGCGATCAATGCGACTGACGCAGAATTAGCACTCAACGTGAGTAGCTTAAGCTCTATGGTTCTGAAAGGAGGGCTAATACAACTGTTCCAGTGCAATGACAGTGGCCCCGACCTTCAGGCTCGGAATAAGGCATTGATATGGAAGCAAGGTATTTCGCACGCCCATTTGTTCGCCTGCTCAGCAAGAGATGTACACGGTACTTACATGCGTGTATAAGATTTGCATATCGTTCCTCTCTCCGCCTTTATCTACCTCCTTTGCTATCTGGATCGATCGAATATCGGTATGCTCGACTTAATCGATCACGATTACCAGTCGGTTACTTACCAGTCTTAGGAAATGCCAAAATTATGAATGCGGAGACTGGCAATGATCTCCTTACCGAAACGAACATGACCTCTTACGAATATACGTGCGTGCTCTCCTTGCTCGTTCTCGATCATCACTTACCCCACTAGGATCGCACTGATGGTCTTCTTGATTGCCTACGCCCTCTTCGAAGTACCCTCCAACTATTTCCTCAAGAAGCTTAGACCGAGCGTGCGTATCTCTCGTAGCCATGCCGCAGCCGTATAGCGCAACCTCTAACACGGATATCTACAGAGATGGATCGCGTTCCTGATGCTGTCATGGGGGGCTGTCACGATGGGGTTAGGCGGGGCACACAACTACGCGCAAGTGACGGGACTGCGTTTTCTTCTTGGAGGTATCCAGCGCCTGCAATCAAATCGGACGCAGCCTAATGCTAATCCCCACCAGTCCTCGAAGCTGGCCTCTTCCCGGGCTTCGTCTATTTCCTAACCTTCTGGTACCGAACCTCGGAACGTTCGTTGCGCGTAGCTTTAATCCTCGCCTCAGCAACCCTAGCAGGCGCATTCGGCGGTGCCATCGCCTACGGTGTCGGGCATATGAATATGGCCCACGGTTTATCAGCGTGGCGCTGGCTTTTCATAATCGAGGGCGCACCGTCCTGCGTCTCCGCCTTCCTCGTTTGGTTTATACTCCCCGATTACCCCGAAACTGCATCTTGGTTATCCGAGGACGAGAAGGCACTTGCCGCGAAGCGTCTTGAAGTAGAAGGGTCTAAGGGTGGTGCCCATGCGATGACATGGCAAGACGCCAAAGATGTCCTCTTTGACTGGCGTTTATACGCACACTACCTCGTGAGTCCTCTGCAATTTGTTCACGCAGTCCAACCAAAAAAAAGGGGGGGGGGAAGAAAAGGAAAAAAGACTCGTCTCTAACAACCCTACTTAAACAGGTCTACTTTGGTATCTCAGCGCCATTCTCCAGCCTCTCACTTTTCACCCCTTCAATTACCAGCGGACTCGGATATACCAGCCTGAAAGCACAGCTCATGACAGTGCCTCCATGGGCAGTGGCGTACGTCGTAACGACAGCTGTCGCGTGGTCCGCAGACTACTTCAATAGGTATTTAACCTCTGTTCCCAGCTATATCAGCGGGCACGGCATTACTAACATCCATTTCCAGCCGTGGCCTCCATTCCGCGGCTCTCGCCTTTGTTGGTGCAATGGGCTTCCTCGCCTCCGCCGTTCTCCCAGCAGACGCATATCTCGTACGTTTCCCCCGACCGTCCATTCAACCCTGTTAGTCCACTAACAATAGCTTCTTTGTCGCCCCGTACAGCATCGTTACGGCTGCCTAATCGTCGCAACAAGTGGTTCTTTCGCCTGCATCCCGCCATTGCTCGGGTGGCTCTCATCCAACATCCGCTCCACAGCGGGGACAGGCCTCGCAATCGCGCTGAACGTCTCCTTTGGTGCTCCAGGCCAGATCGTTGGAGTATGGATCTACAAGTCGGACGAGGCAAAGCGCGGGTATCCGACGGGCCATTGGACGAATGCAGCCCTGCTGCTGCTCGTTACTGTAGGGTGTTTGGCGCTGAGGGGGTACTATGGGTGGAAGAATCGGCGGTTACGACTATCGGGCAGGGAGAGATTTGCTTATTGAGTTCGATCACTCACACACATACCCTCTCTCTCGCTCGCTTACTTTGTTTGATGGGCTGGGCTTTGTTGGGTAAATATGATTTTTTTTTTTTTTTTTTTTTTTAATTCACTGACAACTTAATTCATATATTAATACCTAACGATGGAACTGGGATCGAGGAGACAGATTAAGCAGCCTGTGGTTTCCCTGCCGATATACTAATAGGGTTAGAATAATTTAATAGTCATAACGGTCCTGAACCTGAACCATGGAACGAGCGAAACACGTGAACCTTAGCTGGGGAAATAAGGTTAGGTTCCGACGTTCCAAAATCCATCACGGCTGACAGGTACCTACATAAACTGAGAAGTTCCACCAGAGAATTCGGTATATACTATGCATCAATATAAATGTGCGCCAGTTCAATTACCAGGTGCGTGGACATGTTTTACCTGTTTAATGAGTGCATCTGAATTATTCGGGGTCGAAAAGGCTCGTCAAATGCCTGTAGAGGGGCAAGGGAAATCTTTGGGGTTGGTTTGAGCTTGCAGCGTTTTGGGTTTAGAGATAACTGAAGGCCCAATTCACTGAATAGAACCCCATATCCGAGTTCAAAGCCATTTGAAAAATGAAGGCCAGATTTATTGGCAGGACTCAAGTACACGCATCATAGACTGTCGCCAACATATTGTTCTGCAGGCTGTTTCGCTCGTCTGCCACGCCGGCTCTCCGGCGAAAAAAGATTAAGATGAAAGATATATAAAATTTAGTCCCCGGCCACGCCTATCATTTGGTTGGATATGATTTTTGTTAAAAAACCGGCAATTTCTCAAGAGGTCGAAGAAAGAAAAGAGTCGCGTTCTGTTCCTGCCGAATGTGTACCTAGTATGAATTCACCCGCTTGTAACAATTCGTTCCGCATAGAAAAGTAAACTAGCAATAATGTCGACAGCCGGTAATGTTGTACATATCTGCGAGATCGGCATCAATCCGGAGCGCGTCGCATGCAATGTCAAGTTGTCAAGTTGGAAATCAAAAACAGGCAAAGGTTGAGAATAAAGTCCCTTCGAAAGGTGGAGTAGAAAGAAAGGAAGAGAAGAACCGTAAACGTCCAGAATACAGAGCTCAAGGCACGGTCCCCGACGGTGGTCCTTGGCTGGGTTGCTGGTAAGACTTAGAATCCAGAACTTTCAAAGCTACTTCAGCAGCATCTTCCATAGCATTTTGTACGAAATCGCCATCAAACCAATATCGGGCAGCAAAGGTGGTTCCGTGGACGATGACATGACAAGACCACGCTGTGCGACCTCCTATAGAAAGACCACACCGTCAGCATAATAATGATCAAGAAATTTTGGCGGTTCCAGTATAAAAGTCGGTGAAGAAAAGAGGGCGACTCCACTCTCCCACAGTGCGACGCCGAAATGGTTGCAGTCAAGGAGAAAACGGTGGATGTCTTGTGTCGTACCCACTCCGCCATCCCACAATGAAGTGCACCTTGCAAAAGAGAAATGCTGACGGGCTAAACGCTTGTAGGAAACAAGAGCGAAGGGTAGATAACGGTAATACCAACGTAAACTTACCTCGGCGGTCGGAGAATGTGTTGTATTTTGGCTCGTCGATGCCGTTTTTGGTGCAATAAACTTTGGAGACTTATGTTAGTCCACTAGCTGATCGGAGACCAAGCGAGATAATGGCAAGAAGAACAAAACATTCAAGCGTCACGGACTCGCGGCTTCTCCCACAAGGGGAATTAATAGCTAGGATATAGGGCGTACCTTCAAGCCTCAATCGCCAGTCATACTTGATATCGAGTCTTGGGTCAGACATGATGGACGACAGAGTGTTTATCTGGCCGTGGCGTTATAGATGGCCCCTCTTGTTGTCTCAAAAAAAAAAGGGCGAAGGAAGCGAAAGAGGGGGAGGGGGAACGAGGTTTTGCTGTTGTAGCGGGCGTTTTTTTTATCTGTATCCCTGGTCGAGTCCTTGTACAGTGGTAACGGTAGTGGTTGTGAGGATAAGAAACCAGGAGGTGTAATTGGCAAAGATATAGTAGGGGGAGGAAATTCACGAAGCTGGATGCTAGAGTATAATTCTCTTCTTTGCCTTCTCTTATCTGAAAAGGTTCCGTGCCATTTCCCTTTCTTAAATCGAATAGACGTGGTGGATATGGGGAACAGCAGGCGTATAAGACTGTGGGCCGCCTTTTTTTTTTTTTTTTTTTTTTTTTTTTCTCTTGAATAGCGCCTCGGTGCAGGTAGGCCAGTTTTGGATTTTTGTTTTTTTCCCTGCCCTTAGGCATGACAAACACGGAACCTAATCAAAGAACCTAGCAGACAGACTTATGCATGCTACAGTGGACATGGCACGGCGTCAGCAAGTTACCCCCCTCCATTACTCCCCACTTGAGGAGCGCCAGAGCATGGAGAACCTGCGGATCATCTTGAGGCTGCAAGCTGGAACGGGCCGGCGCACGCCGACGAGGAATACGGCTTTGAAGAAACGCCAAAGACTCGGGAAAGAAGGGCCACTAGTGCCCGCTCTGGTTAGAGAGACCCATTGAGTTGACAGGGAACAGGGCAGCAACAAGAGTGACGTTGCTGTGCAGTGGGGGGGGAGGGAAGAAATGGTTATTCTGGAACGGCTTGGACGAATCGTTCAGTTTAGATTTTAGTGCTCTAATTTAATTGCTCGCATCATTATGACTCGAGCCACTAATATTTTTCCCGTTCCCGCGAAGAACGAGCTGGCATCGGGTATGAACAGGGTCTAGGCTGCCTCATCATGGACGTGGCTCTGAAGCAGAAAGGGGAAAAAGGAAAGAAAGGGATCATGGTCGATACCAATGGAGGGGCTATGAGGGGAATGGTTTCGTTGCCCAAAAGCGGAGATTGGCCCATTAATTGTGAAAAGAGCGACGAATTGATGTTGATATCGACGATTTGGGCCACTCATGGAGGTCGAAGCGGGCCCATTCGATTGTGCCAGCTCATCACAACGATTAAAAACAATCTAATGTTCGATCTGGACAAGGAAAAGCTCAAGGCCGTTCCGATCCCCTCAGCCCTGGACCTCAAACGGCCAGGAGCTAGGCCGCGCTGCATGAATAATTGGTTCTTGGAAGCGGATTGCAGGGCGTAAACGACCGGGGGGGCTCTGTTTTAGATCGCCTGGGTTGAACTACCTCGCGGCAACAGGGGACATTCCCGCCGAGTGCGCTAAATAGCTGGAGGACAAAGCAAAAGGTTAGACTAGACGAACAGCGATGAAGCTGGTGTCTTGTTGAAAAGCTCGTTTCTGGAGATATTCTAGAGTGCCAACAAAGGGAAGACCGCTAAGTGGGATTGAGTTTGATCGAGCCCTGGCTTAGCATTCGTAGTGATTCGTTGCCTCCAAGCTCGGGTAGTTGGGCATTAATACGTGCATTGCTCCTCATAGCGTGTCTGGATCAAGGTGAATGGTGGGGGTGGTGGATAACGGTGGAAGAGGAAACCGAGGAAACAGAAATGGCACCGGGGACATGGTGAGCCTGCATGAGGGGGATGGGATTGCTAGCATGATGCCAACTGGAGGGGGCGATGGAGGGGAGAGGAAGAGGAAGAGGGGGAGAGAGAGAGGAAGAAGCAGAAATGGAAGCTGCAGGTGATTCTCCGCGCCTTCTCGTTTTCTGGGACGAGCCTCGATCCGCCCCGCTTCAACAGCACAAGCTTATTTCTGGCTCTTGTTACTGAAGAACAGCAGTGCTATTTGCTAGGCTTTGCTTTCTTTTGTATTTCTCTTTCTTTCTTTTTTTTGTTCTCCGCAGAGGCCAAAGGACTATCCAGGCATGGCAAATACAACATTAACTGGGAGCACTCACGCACTCAACACATCTGGACAGCAGTGATTCCCCATGAGAATCTCTTTTCAATCACAATTCCTGATTCGTCCATAATTTAGGCGACAGAGGCCCAATAAGAGCTGGTGGAAGCGAGCCTGAGGCTAAGACAGGGGATGCAGTTGGGCAGGAACAACACAACTATCACGCGAGTTGTCAAGGTCAATGATCTATCCAAAATCTATAATTCATATCCTGTATTTGTCCTTGATCTCATACATGCCTGATGAAGCTGAGTATCTGCAAATCTAGCCCGTAGTCCTTAGAATCATCATATACATGCATCCCAAAAGATCCGCCTACATGAACTAACTAGATGCACTGAGTGATATGGTCCAATCAATAATACCAATGCTCACAGTTTGGAAACAACGCTCAAATCGCCACATAAGAAAGATGGTTAAGTGATAACAAAGAAACTAATGCAAGACTGAAAAGGACATCCTACCATAATTCATGCAGGTCAAACCGTGATCCTCATAGACTTGTCGTGCACATCACTGCAAGTCACGCTGAAACAATTGGACATCCAGTTCTCGACTAACCGCCCAGAAGTACCCACACACGGGG